>NC_056736.1:143243962-143543962 GCF_019279795.1 Protopterus annectens | reverse complement strand
AGGGCAAGAGGTAATCCACGGCAGCCAAATATAATTCAATACTAAAGGCACCACAATAGTAGTTCCTGTCATAAAACACATAAGATACCCTGTAGCTACGATCATACATACACACCCTATGACATCATCGGTGTTCACAGCACAATAGTATAAAGTGCGAAAGCACCCCACACATGCCTGTGTATTCCCAAATACTGCACCATAGGTGTAAACATATGGGGAACTTTTACAATGTACATGTTGAGAACTGCCATAGCTGTGATTCATCACCATGTGTTAGAGACTGACGGTGTTGTGGAGGATGATGCTGACAACCACCGCAGGCCCCAGTGTAGGAGAAGAGTGTTCAGACCAAGGGTAACCTACCAGGGTCTACATGATCTGGAGATAGTAGAGCGTTACAGGGTGGACAGGGACATCTTACAGCAAATAGTTGAGCTGTGCCAGGCACGCCTGAGATCCAGAAACAACAGAGGGGAACCCATCCCAGTGGACATGAAGGTATATGGAAGCTTGCAAATACTATCCACAGGTACCTTTCAATGGCCAACTGGAGATATAATGGGGATCTCACAGGCATCAGCATCCAGGGTACTACACCAGTTCCTGGATGCCATGTTACCACATGCCAATGAGCATATATACTTCCCCTGAACTCAGGAGGAGTTGGCCAGCAATATGTGTCTCTTCCACCATGTGACACACTACCCGGAGGTACTGGGTGTGATAGACTGCACACACATACATATCAAGTCACCACCCAGTGAACATGGTAGGTGCTACATAAACCGCAAGGGATAGCACTCCATCAACTGCCAGGTCGTGTGCAATGCCCAGGGCATTATCATGGATGTGTGTGCAGGCAGCCCTGGAAGCTACCATGACTCCCACATCTGGCATGCCTCACAGCTGTATCAGGTATTTGTCAGGGGGGACATCCCGCATGGCCACCTTGTGGGGGATGCTGGCTATGCACTGGAGCCGTGGATAATGACTCCCATCAGAAATGCACACACACCCATGCAAGAACACCATAATGAGGCACATGCACAAACCAGAATCATCATAGAACGTGTGTTCGGGATGCTGAAATCATGGTTTCGTTGCTTGGACATATCTGGTGGAGCCTTGCAGTACTCTCGGCATGTGTGCTCACATTCTCATAGTATGTGCCATGCTACATAATATGATCCTGCGGAAACAGCTGCAGCAGGGACAAAATGGTGAAGGCCCTCACAGCCCACCGCAATTGCCAAGGCCATCACAGGCACAGAAGGATTCAGACCACGAACACCCTGTGCCAGCCCCAGTAGGCAGATGGAGGCATGCCCAATATGCCTATGCCTTGGCAAAGAGGGAACATATAGCACATACTCTGACAGTGTAGGCCCCTATGGACTGACACACCTCTCCACCTGCACACACAGTAAAATGGATGGCACACACACGGCCACCTGTAAATTGTAATGTATAGGTGGCCTACTGTGTGAATCCTACATAGGCAGCCCTCAACCATTGTACACACAACAGCTATTGGAACAAGGAATGTCAACACCTGAACAGTACACGCACCTATCAGCATATGTTGGTACTGTGTGTATAGGTTCCTAGGTACATCGGTAGGTACATGCCTGATTGTCAGAGGCCATTCATCAATCGAGGCAAACAGTGTCTGCTGTTGCCACCACATCGGGTAACCAACTGCCGCTCAGTAGAGCAGACCCAATTGCGGGATCCATGTGTGTAATCACTGTTCCCCACACACTCTGCATGGATTCCCTGGTGCATTAACGTGGGGCTCCATATAATGTAATCATGGATGTAGTGGCAAAGCATGGGGTGTACCCATGACAGGTATCTGTCTCCCCAGCATGCTCCACCTACGGTTGTGTGAAGGTGTAGTACATTATAGTGTGTGGCTCACTGTGACACACATACCCAATGCTGGAGCACATCCATTAAACATCACTTGGACATACCATTAATAGGTCTCATCCATATGTAAACTAACTGAGTTACCCATTTCATTGCAGTATGGAGTAACAGCCATAGTACAGTCCACATACAAAATGCCATAACACGTGTACAAATTCCAGATGCCCAAGTGGTAAATGCAGTGACTGTCGTGCATGTTCCCAGTCCCACATCCTGCAAGGGATGTAACGTAATTCCGAAGGCATGAATAATGCATGTTGGATGCAGGTCATCAGATCATGTTTAGCACATGTTAGTGGGAATATGCATTGCCCAGTGCTGGTAAGTGTTGTTTAAATATGACTGTATGGATATGCATGAAACAGGGCTAAGCTTCTCTGAATATCACGCAGATCATAGTCAGTGATGTCCAGAACAGGTTAAACCAGCATTATTCACCCCTGTACTAATAGTGCCTGCTCTGAAGGGTAAAATGACCACTGCCAGGAGTAGAACATGCAATCATGTACACAATCACCTAATGCTAAGCTACCCAAGATGTACCAACGGCAGGTGTGTAATGTGACAGGTTCAAACACAAATGTGCGGAGTCCAGGTAACAGTATATACCGACATGTACACAATGAAAGGTGTATTCTGTCTGTCATTCTCTCTGTTTTATATATATATATATATATATATACATATACATATATATATATATATATATATATATACATATACATATACATACTAAAGATAGAAAGGGTGATAGAGAGATATATGTTGATATATAAGGATTCACCTATATCTGCAAATATGTAGATAGGTCAACGACATGTACACAACCATGGAGGTACAAATAAATAGGATACTGCCAACTATGGAATGTGTCACATACCGACACGCATAATCACGAGGCAGAAAGACTGAAAGAACACAGTACCGGAACACTAGAACCGCATGTAATATTATCTCGATATTAAGGGACATTTAGTTATCGCTGCCAGTGTTGCGGTCCACGTAGGTACTGTGTTCAACTGTGTTTGTGATTGCCGTAGTCTGTGTATGTGTGTGTTGATGGTGCCGTGTGCATTTCCATGGGACTGTAATGTGTGTGTGTGTGTGTTTGCATCGTGTGTCTGTTAGTGCTAACTCGGAGGTAGATCATTACAGTAGGTGTGGTTATAGCTGGCCATAGGCATACAGTTACCACCTGTCCCACTTTAAGAGGGACATCCCCTCCCTGGGCAGTTGTGTCCTGACAAAAAATATTAAAAAGGGCAAATGCCTGTGATTGTAGGACATAATTATGTCCCATATATTATGTAATAGTTGCATTAAATAGTTATGCCTGTATCTAAAAAACGTAAATGTTACATTAAACATGATAAGTAGCTAAAATGCTACAAGAATAAGTATGTATTCAGGATAAAAGTATGTGCTATCCTGTGCACTGACCGTGGGTATGTGTCGGCCTGTATACACTGATGTGTGTCCTGCAAATGTCCCACTATGGCCATTTGAAAAGGTGGCAACCCATGCCAAAGAGGTTCAGTCACCAACACAACTGCAA
This sequence comes from Protopterus annectens, assembly GCF_019279795.1. Lineage (NCBI taxonomy): Eukaryota > Metazoa > Chordata > Ceratodontiformes > Protopteridae > Protopterus > Protopterus annectens. Next base: position 143,540,472 of record NC_056736.1, on the reverse strand, counting down.
TGAGTGCAAATATCTGTGACAGAAATACATTGGCAGCTGTCATTTAGTAACATTCCTTTATATATCGCTGTATTTCCGGAGGTATGGAAGTATCAACCTCACCTGCATACTATATAGAAACCAATTAACAATGGCCCAATGTATAAGTCCGTAACAACCATAGTTTCAGTCTACTAACTGATAGGTCTTCAATTAGGGAAGGAGCCCACACACATATATGAAATAAGTAGAAATGCAGTCCCCACAAACCTGTATATGCTATGTACACCCACCTACATCTCCCACACATGAAACAATAGCAATACAGACTGTAATAACATCACAAACATCCACTCACTCAATTACATCTGCAGAAGCGTTAACATACCTTGTGAAAGACACATTTGTAAAGGTGCCATGTGAAATCGTAGCTGTTGTATAATGGAACAGACGGTGATGTTACAGGTTTTGTTTGCAATAGTCCCTTATCAGACGGTTGAGATGACAAGTACACTCACATGTAGAACCACATACTCTAGCCGTCACACACAATCCATGGGGGACATGAATCCAAAATATCTGTGTCTCTACAAATAGCAGTTGCAATTCCACACAACAAAACACATACAGGCTGTCTCCCCAAAGGTAGGTCAAAAGGGCAATGCACAAGTGGAGAATTCAATTATACCCCACTGTTACGGCGTAATTGGTGAATGGATTAGCTGCACAGCTGATGTGCATGTAATAATTTACTCAGGAACACCAATTGGCGGCAGGAAACCACATGTTACAGGTATCGAGATATATAAGGATGACTTGCCAGACATTCAAACCATATGCTCATACCATAGAACCGTTTAAACAGTAAAGGTGTAAGAGAGATATTTATGAAAGTTCAGAACGCTAACAAGGTATGTAGAACACTCAGTATGTTACTGTATGTATAGCCTGTTTTGTATTAATTAAAAGTGCCCGCAATGCATAAAGTGGGAAGAGGTATTATGTAGTGATGACTTGCTGAGCATAGTAACACTTGTAGAAATTGTGTGCCCTGCTCTGGGCCACAAGGTAAAAATCACAGACACCACAAGGGATGCTACATGAGGGCTTTAATAAGAACAATTCCACACCACTTGCCATCAGTGGTAGGGTATGTCCAACAAGTATGTGCCATAGCAGGGGATAGTATATGTTGATATACGGTCACAGTAGGGATGTGTATGGGCATATAATGACAATAACATGCCTAAGGTGATCCTGCTGTGCAAGTATGCTTTGCATTATGGGATAATATGTACAATATGTGTAATGTACAGTATTGTAGGTAGATATGTCAGATATTCTACACAGCATAACAGTTATATCATGCAAACAAAAGGTATCGTCTATTGGCATGTACAATACACAATAACAGGATGTATGGCTTGTAGTCATGGGACACTGTAACAGCATGATAGCTAATCGAAATGGAAGAGCTACTCAATTAACCATGCACAAAGGACATGTAATAGCTTCACACATTCAAGGTGAGGTACTATGCTGTCTGGCAAGTGTATGTGTAAGCCCAACTACAGTGTTTACACCGGCGGCACCTTTCTAGGGTAGTGTCCTGTCTGTGAACATCAGAGCCATGTGTTACCTGCACCTCTGCACAGTACAGCCACTGCAGTGATCTCTGGCATACGTGTGTCTCCCATCCACCAAGTGAGGTATCTCATAAACAGTGCTACTGAGTGTCCCTGCGTTATGTACATAGGAATCATGTTCTAAAGCATGGCGAGTGCCTGGTTTGGGAATGTAACCCTCAAGAACATCCCACTCATCATTGCGTTTGTGCACATATCCATGAGCATGTTGCTCTCAATGGCTTTTGCTTATGTCGCTTATGTGGAGTATATCCATGAATATTGTTGTAGACATGGGCCCTGTAAGTTCAGCAGAGGTCACCTCTGAGTATGCAGTATGCAAATGTATACAGTCATGGTGTCCATAGTTCTGCCACATACGTCAACCTTCGGAGCTCAATAATCCTCATGGTGTGTTAATGTTGTGGTATGTAAAGCCATTGCTGTTCTGTAAGGTACACCCTAAATGGGGTGTTATACCCTTGAATGTGTGTATACGTCAGGAGTTTAGAGGTACAATGGGTGCCTTTGTTCCAGCTACAAACCCAGTACAGATAAGGGTGGCCACGTAGAAGGATATCCACACCACATTGACAATATGGTTATCAAAGGAGTGGGTGCTACATACGTGTGTACTAAGATCCCATATAATGTCACATGTATGTAGGGGACTACCACCTATGTGATAGTCAGTGGGTGATTGGTGTAATCCGAAGGGGATGTTCATGCACCTTGTGTTATGCAGCTTGAGGCCATGTTATCAACATCAGGTATCCGTCACAGTGGCACCCTTATGGAGGGAGTCTGTATCAGCTGGTGGATCAATCATGGTGCCTTGTATGCAGTTGTCTGGAAATCTAGTCAGGGAAACTCCCTCTGTGCTAGCCTGTACCTCAGGGAAGCATATACCGAACATGAGGGGCCCTATGACTGAGGACTGTGGTATGCCAAGTGTAACTGAAATACAGTAGGTACTACGGTATGCTACCCTTATTGTGTGGGTCCTGTCCATGAGCCACTTTGCATAACATCCTGAGACGTAGGGGTCGATGTGCAGGTGGATGTGTATGTTGTCAATACCAGAATGGAGAACGGTGCTGAAAGCCAATGAGAGGACAATGTAGGCTGTGTGGAGCTCCTTACCATCATCAACTACCCTGGAGACTGTATCAAAGGAGTCCACCAGGTGTAGGAGCCATGGTCTGGCCCTAACAAGTCCAACCTGGGTGGCATCAAAGGTCTGGAGCCCACCAATGTCTCTGTGAATGACTTCCATGATGATGTGCCCCATAGCCTTGCAAGACAGTCCAGTCAGGTGTATAGGGCAATAGTCCCTCTACTTCATTGCGGTGACACCTGTGTGGAGTGTGATAACTGTTGCTGTGTGCCATTCAGGGGCCACAATGTCTGATACAAGGCTATTAGTGAATCTGGTGGCCAAGTGGGGAGACATGTCGTTCTGAGGTTTGTGAAAATCACAGCCTGGGATGTTGGATGGTCACATGGAGTCTGTGTTCCAGGCCTTAGAGAGTGCAGGTTGGAACTGTGTAGTTGTGACAGCAGGGACCCCGCAATGTTCCTGCATAGATTATGGCCCTGTAGGGAGTGAGAGGGTGTAAAATTAGCATTGAACCCATCCGCCAGGATGTTGCCAACATCACTTGGTTCTGTAATGTTCCTGAGTAACGGTCGTATGTCAGAGCAGATGTGAGTATTGCCATTGACTACTGACATACCTCCATAATGCTTTGTGGTACACCCTGGAATGTGTTGCAGTAATGTTTATGTACCTAGGTTTGAAGGATGTGATAAGGAATCCCGGAGCCCTACTGAGGTAACCAGTGAGTTACCCCACCCATGGGATTGTACTCCACTTTGCAACAGCCTCCACCTTTTGTTGTACATTATGTCCATGGAACTGGACCCCCAGAGTGGCATCCATTATCTGGTGGGTACCATCATGACTCTGTTTGGAATCGCATGATCCATGCCATCGTGTAAGTGCTAATGAAGTGCACTGGGGTATGTTTCAGCGTTTGTATGTGCATTGTCCATCTGCACTGGTGTCATGACGTTTACTACTGCTGTCATAAGACGTCTGTAGTAGGCGTTGTACTAATCTTGTACTGTGTATGCCGTGAAAGGTGTGGTGCTGGGATTTGGATAGCAAGGGTGATTAGCATATGTTCGGAAACTACCAACGAGGGGATAACCACAGGTGTGGAACACCAGTGACATATTGGTAATGCCCATGTCTAGGATATTGTTGGTCTTGGTGGTGGTGTGTATGGGTTGATCCAGCCGAGTGGAGGATATGAATCCCAGACAATGTTGGCCTAATGTTTCGGTACATGAGTAGCTATCCCAGTTAAGTGTGGGGTAGTGTCAGTCTCACATCAGTAGTACCTGTCTGAACCCTACTGTCCAGTACACCAAGAAATGAGGGCCGGTAACCGTGGGGTATGTTGTTGAATCTGTAGCATGTTACAATGTGTATAGCAGTTCTGGCCACAGTTAGTTGCACGTGGCTCACCTCTGATGCATTGTGCTAAGTAACCAGCCAGGAGGTGTGTACAACATAGTGAAATATGGACACACCTTAGCCGTGGGTGTTCTGGTCCAGGTTACATGACTGAAAGGTGTGGTTTGCGTATAACCTGTCAGTGCAGGTGTGCTCTGCGAGCCTAGAGGCAGGTCCCAGTCACTGCAGAGATATTGAAGTGGTCCATTATAAGGAGTGCCTTGCCTGCGTGCGTCAGAGATGATGTCAAGCATTGAGTCACATGACCCCATGTCTTGCTTGCCTGTTCCCATTCTGGTGATGGATGTTATTGGAAACTGTGCAAGACAGGCAGTATAGGAGCAGTAAGAGCCTTACATGTTATCTGTACTCCCAGGGCTGACAGGTGCAGGTCATCTGTGCCAAAGCATTGTGTTTTGTTGACCATGTCATTCAAAGCAGACAGATACTGGATGCCTGTGGAATGACAGCAGAAGCATAGGCAACTGTTGAAGTGAAACAGTCAGTTGTTGTACAGTGGTATCTAGTCTGGATGAATGCAGAATGCTCCCCAGGGCTTGGCCGATACCTTCTGGGCTACAAGACTGGAGAGCTATTGCATGTCCCTGCACATGTAGTCTGGGAAGTTACATCTCAGGGCAGTCACACTAACATACAGAATGACAGTCAAATTGTACCTGGTGAGGTGTGGCATGGTTGCATAGGTTATGTTGCACAGCCAGTTACCCGACAGCTAGATGTAAGCGACTATCGCCTTGTGTAGCCTGCTGTGTGGGACATCAGTGTGACCGCCTACAGAGTCACCTATGACTGGTGTGTTGGGTATGTTATAACACCCTATTGGCTGTATTTGATGGGCACACATGAGTCTGTGGGCTATAAGTAATTGTTGCTGTGTTTGGTGATGGGGGCTGCCTCTGGTGCCTACACAGAGTATGGAGAGGTTCTGCAAATGTCGTACTCATACTATGTGTGGCCTGTGGTGGAGATCTTGTGAGACTATGTGATGAGTGGGGTGTGTTGCAAATGTTACACATCCCCACATGAATGTCAGGTTCAGTCTGGGTTGGTGAGAGCATTACCCCCAGCAATGCTACATATGTGCATCTCCCAGGGGCTGTAGTGTCGTATGTTGGGAGGAGGTGTGCATTGACTGTGTACATGAGACAATTGCACTATTGCCACATGTTCACCATATTCATCATATAGACAGGCAATATCACTGGTACGTGACAGTTGGACATGCCTGTATATTAAACCATGTCTCACAAGATATGTGAGTTATGTGTGTACAATAGCTGTTGTACTGCAAGCAAGCTGGAAATGTAAGGACAGACAGTGTACTTGTAAGAAATGAGTTGGAATGGGTGCTATAGTAATTAATAGATCATGAAGTGCTCACAAGTTCTGAACAAGTGCTGAGCATGAATATGCAATACAGATATGGTGTTGGATAATATCAACCCATTGCAACCCACAAGTGGAGACGACAGTCATAATTGGAAGCACTGCACTATTACCCTGCTGAGTATGGTCTGAAAGTCTATGAACCTTTATCAATGTAGATGTTAGCACTACAGAAGTAGATGACAGTACGGATGATTTCACACTGCATAGCATAACTGTGACAGGTAATAGGACATCATCACGCATACCGTGTTCCAGCTACACTGAGTATGCTAGATGTACCTTCGTATGTCACAGGAGTGTTCTACCAGTGGCCTGTTGACAGAATCAACACTACAAAAGGTGTCAGAGTGACATGTGCATATCACACCAGTGGCAGCTACAGTAAAACAGGGTTAATGTTTTTTACTCCCCCCTCATTGTAGCCCATACCACACAGACAAATGGGAGGCATCTGTGTATGTAAGGATGTGAATGGCCATGACCTAGGAGCAATAGCTGTCTCAGTGTTGTGGACAACATACAGAATGGGCTTTGTGGGTGAGGTGTATGACATATGTGCACATTCTGACAGCTGATAATAGCATTGGTCACCGCTAGGTGAATAACCCTGAACCCATTAACTACCACCTAGGCAGCGGTCAACATTATGGACACTGTGTAAGGGATGGTGCTGTGCAGTTCACCTCCCTGAGTTGGTGACATCTCCAGGCCTATTAGGTAGTCATACGAGGCACCCATGTCATGACAAGGTGCCATCCATGAGCATGGAGATCATTGGACAGGCATACTCAGCACTCGGGTGACCAACATCGGATCACATATCACCTTTAAGGGGTATTGGCCATGCGTGGATGGGCAATACCAGCCTTCACAATCCTCACCTCCACTATGCAGCATGCTGGCTACCTTGCATAAAGACATGTGCTACATTGTGATGTTGGACATGCTACATGTACATATCCTGATCTGAAAGACATACGTCATGGACAGCCACCGTACTACTACAAGGATCGCCACATGCTGGACAGATCCCTGTGCCATACATGTTACATACTCCCGCCATACCATGCAACCCTGTCCATCAAAGCTGCACATGTCATCTCTGTCATACATTGTGTGATGACCGCATGGTAGATGTACTATTAACTGTCTGGATCAGTAATGTGGCACTGATGCACCTCGCGGTGGCAAAATGGCTGTCGGATACAGCTAGGAAACCTTGCCCATACATGCTATAGTTGATTACCATCCCTGCGAATGACGTCCAGCTAGCCATTGTCCCATGTCTATCACATGTGCAACACAGGCGATCCATGGCAGGATGTTGAACTGCTGTACAGTGCCGTATAGATGTATATGGCAAAACACATGCATGTAAAGGTTCCATGCGTATGTGTGCATTGTCACTGCTCATGTCCATTAAGGCAGTGTATGTGTTGATATGTGACATATACACAGCATCAAGGTCAACAGCATCACTGTGGACACATCCAGGCATATGCTGATAGGTAAGAACACCAGTACAGGCAAATAGACATGTCAACATCAAGACAGCATTCACATGGAGTATGAACAATGTAATGAGGTGACACACATATATGGTGATGATATCCAATGCATAATGGGTGTTACATGTGTGTGACACAAACATGTCAGTCGTGTCAGTGTCATGATGGTTTGCAAAGATAACTGTGCAGATGTACTAGATTTAATACAAATGTATGTGCAGCTGTATCTCTGTACATCTCTGTGATACTGTGACCTGTCACCATCATTATGTCTTCCAGATAATGCCTCGTTCACACCTGCCAGCATACAGACACCAGGAGGATGATGTCCTCATCCCGTACCTCCATAAGGACTACGAGGTGTTGTTCAGTCATGTGCCACAGCATGCCCAGCAGTGTGAGGACCTGTGGCAGGACCTTTGTAGGAGGGTTAATGATGTGGGTGGCCATAACCGCACCTACCAGCAGGTGCACAAACACTGCACAGACTTGATACAACATGTGAAACAGCGTGCCACTGCAATCACCAGGGAACAAGGTGGAACAGGTGGTGGGCCACCAACCCAGCCCCCACTCACACCCACCGAAGAGCTACTGGCCAGCCTGGGGACACCCTCAGAACAGCATCCACAAACACTAGCTGCCATCGTGGAGATGGGCGTCTCCCAACCAATGAGCCTAGAATTGCCTGGTAAGTCACTACTGCACATATGACTATTATATCCCATTTAGTTGCATGTGCCACTGTACAATATGTAATATAACATCATATGCCAGGTATGTTTACACACATGCTGCATACTATATGCTATTGTACAGGCGAATGTGTTAACATGCACAGTGCACACTGTGGCTGTCATACAGTCATGGATAATTTTCAAACTGCTGTGTCACCCCTATACAGGTACCTCTGGTGTGCCGCACAGACATCAGTCCGTTGCAGGTGAGACTGTCATCAGTATCAGGCATGTTAATGCATATATCTATTCGCCATGTGGCCAGTTAACACATGTACACATGATGTTTGGTCCAGTCATGATATACAGGTCGCATCTCCCATCATTCACACTGGCTACCCATGTGCAATATATACAAATGGAATGAAACACCAACATGAAGCCACAGTATCTGTCATTGCTACATGTGTGGACAGCTGTGCATACAACGGTGGAGGTGTTGTTCCATGTAGGCATATGTACTATACATTTGAACATCACATGTGTGGTACGCAAACAGTACCACACAGTGAGCTGGGATATGGGCAGCCCACAGGAGTCACCATTGTGTTATATGCCCCTGCAATGGGTGCACACATTGTGATGTTTCATCTGACATGTCCCAGACATGGTGTGTTCTGGCTGTAATATTGTCACACTATCCCATAATACATACCCCACATACCACACATATAACCTGTTGTCTGCATAGCCCTGTGGATGGTGACATATCTGACATCTATGGGTGTATGTCATATGGGACTACACAGACATGTGAGATAGATGGCCATCACAAACATTTGGCCAACACATGTTCACACATGGCAATGGAGGATGGCCAGAGACATGTAGCCACACAGAAGATGTGATGTGTATACACCCTGTTGCACATTGTCCACACATGGTCTAACTATAGCCTTAGTTGACTGATTATACAGTTGATGTGGTACACTGGACATCCTAAAAGCCTGTGCACAGCTAGTGGAGGTGTCACGTAAGTTGACTTTATAAGATGTGTTGAACATCACGACTGTGTCATAGAATGACAGCAGTCACCTGTACAGCATCCACAGACATTGGCACCACATCAGGCCGCAGATACCATACATTTCCCTTGCTGCTGTAGGACATCACTATCAGCCGTGCACCTTGTGTGTTTGGTACATCAATGTCATGTGGGACATGGTGTACTGACAAGTCTGCCATGTGTGGACATGGCTGCCAGGCAGCTAAGACTCTGTAGTAGTTGTGCAGGGGTGTCATCCGTAGGTCTTCCAGTGACCTCTCACATGACACAGCATGGTTTGGTGTGTATACACCTCAGCAACATGGGTCAAAGTCCACAGTTATGTCATGTTTATGCACGCAGTTATGGCTATGCAATGTGTACATATTACACACTGTATAGCAATATAGATGCCTCATGATGCCATGCAATGGCACAGTGTCTGGACTTCACACTGTATAGCAATGTAGATGCCTCACACTACCCTTCCATGCTCATCCACATTTGCTAAACGTGCATTCTATCTGTAGGGCATACAGACAACACTGCAATGTGATACCCATTACAATGCTGTACATGTGTCAGGACACCATTGTGTCAGACATGTATGCATGTCAATGCACATGTCAGCAGATTACATGTCAAGGTAACTTCAGCCATGTGTACTGTTAACCTGTGCTGGTCCACATGGTGTATCACAGGGATGCATGCTTACTACCATGATTGTGTGAACTGCATGGCTACTGATATGACACCTGCTTGCTGTTGTGTGCAACCCAGGGAGGTATGCTAACTACCACTATTAATGTCTGAGTTGCATGCCATCTGCTGTATCACATGCATGCTGCATGCCGTCTGTCAAATCACATGCATGGTGTGTCTGTGTGTGTGTGTGTGTGTGTGTGTGTGTGTGTGTGTGTGTGTGTGCCTATTGTAATGTAGAGTCTTTCTTTGCATTCACAGGTGATGTAGGTGCGTTACCCTCCTGTGGTCCCTCTGATGTTAGTGTCCCCACAGATACTAGTAGTGATGAACATATGCATGAGGTACAGGCAGGGTTGTCAGGGGCTGAATCTGTGCCAATGGTTGCCATCCCAGCTATGTCCCCCTCTTGCCAGCACACAGTTCTCATGTCAACACATACCCCATCACCAGTGGCCATAGAGGAAGGACAGTCAGCATGTGTTAGCTTGGAACAGGATGTGTGGTGGCTACAGAAGGTGTGTCTCCACACCATGGTTTTAGTGTAATGACTGCAGATGTGCCACACAGGCATGTGGCCAGTACTGCTCGTAGGAGGACCTCTGGCAGACATGCACCTACAGGACAGAGTGCAGCAGCTGGTGTCACCAGACGCATGTTCCAGACTATAATGGTAGCACAGGCATGTGCTGAACGGCAGAAAAGAGAAGGGCAGAGGCTTCAGAGGGCTGCTATCTGTATTCTAAAAGACAACATCCAGACATTGGCAAATGCTCAACAGCAGATTGCTGATGTTCTGGACAGGCAATTTGGTGACATGGTCAGAATCCTTGACCATGGCATGGCAATCCGTGAGCGTGAACTGTCTGTGCTGGAACATCTGGTAGGAGTGAGGCATAGGCCACGTGGACGTAGGCCAGCAACACCACTTAGTGCAGGTCAACGTGAATGAGCCACCTCACATGCCAGCTCCCATAGTGCTGGTAGCAGTAGCAGTGCAGCTGGTGCTGCGCTGTCTGCACCAGGACACAGCAGGCCACGTGGACATGGCCCTGGACATTCCCAGTGGGGACACGGTTCCAGTGGATGTGTCATCGGACAGTAGCCAATCTGTACCTCCGCCTGGTAGTGCCCGTGCAACCCCTGGCAGGCACAGGTCACGTGGCCATGACCGGACACAGTGAGCTGTACATCCTAGTCTGTACAATCTGGAGCTGTCAATAATACCCCTGTGTAGGCCTGGCAAAAGGCAGAACTGTGTGCACTCATACATGCACACAGCAAAAACATCTGTAGGCCACCGCAACGCCCACATGCCTAAGACCACACATGTCCAATCAGATCACTGTCCCTTTCCCACACACCTGATGTCATCCACTGGTGCAGCCTATGCCCCTGGCAAACATTATCACCCTGTGCATATGATAATGCCTGTGCCGCATCCCTGTCATCCACACCATCGGTGCAGGGACATCCTCAAATGGTCTGATGCACAGGGTGAACAGAATAGTGAGAAAAGTGTATATTACATTAGTTGTGTACTGTTGACATGCACCAGACATACCATGTAGTACAGGTTTATAATGCATTGTTATATGTTCACAGTATGTGTCTTGGTAACAACAGTAACAGCATGTTGGTAATGATGCCCTGGTTCCCTCCTTATGGTCTACTTGCATGTGCCAACAAGTAGCAGTGTTTGCAGTTTCCCATGTGTAAATGTGGAGTACTCACAGGCATGTATGGCAATACCAGCATGCTATACGTAGCCTCAACCTGACTGTTAGAAAGGCTACCATACCACAGATGTCCACACATCTACTGATCCAGAAGCATGTGGGCTGTTTAATAGGCTACAGTGGCTAGAGATGTGACATCCATACCAGGTCACATCACAGGTATGCTGACATGGTGCAGGGGGTTTACACAGCGGTCTGACCGATGATAACGTTAGAGGCCACTTGATAGCATGAGGCCTCACTGTGTAGCAGTAATACCCTGTCACATTACAGGATGAGAACACACACAGACATACACAGAAACACACAGTAACATGCCCACACTCACGGAGTCAACAATAACTATAACGCACACTCAATAGTGTTGAGGTGAGGACCCCTGCCTATGTGGTAATCACCCTCTCAGTACTGTGCACCCACCCAATGCGACACAGAGAATGAACACGTACAGGTAGCCAGTAAGGCTGAGACCGATGGCATCAACAAGGTAGTAGACTGCATCACCATGAGGGGTTAGGGATCCTGTCTGTTCTGTATGGTAGCATACACCCTCACTCCCTGCGCTAGACAGCCATACATACACACACACACACACACACACACACACACACACACACACACACACACACACACACTGTGGAGTCCACAAATGTCATTGCCATACAGATAGCTGACATGTGTGTGATACACACATCACACCTGCCTATGTCATGCTTTCCACACTGCAGTATGTACATATCTCTACAACAGTGTACAGGGGTGTGTAACAATTGGGATGTATTCTCCACCATATGTGGCATAAATGGTCACACAAGCAAACACACATGGCAGTACTGTGAATGATACACCTGCTATATGATGATACGTCTGACAGACATGCAGCAGTATTGGCCGCATTATGTGTACCAACGCTACCTTCGGCAATTGTGCTGCTATATGCACACGGGAGGATGTAAGTGTTACAGGTGTCAAGTGACTTACAGTCAGTAACACCCTGACCACTGTATAGGTTTTATGTCTTCACTAAGTAACAGTAACATAGCGTACTGTTTGCACATGTAATGGTAGGATGGCTTGTGACACACCTGTGAGCTGTCCTCAGCAAACATCGGATCACCACTTTATGTACACACATCCGTCCATACCTGATGTACATCCTACCATACTGTCAGTATTTCACCATATACATGTGTCAATGATGGAGCTGCATTGCAACTGCATGTTGTAGTTAGGCACAGATGAATTACATACATCAGCTACTGCACATACATGTTAGGTGCATGCACATCACTATATGTACATGTGTGTTGGTCCTACAAGCCTGTCATCTAGCCATGTTTGTATGCATTGCAATTGGTGGACATGTGTGATGACATACATAACACATGGACTGTTGTATGATATGATGGATGTCATGGGTAACTAGTACAGAGGGAATGTTTCCTCGGTCAACATTGCTACCTCATGTACTGTTAGCATTCAACAGCCATGGACCTACCTTCCATGTGCATGTGTGTGATTGATGTAGCCACTTGTCTGCATGAAGGACAGCAAAAGCTATGCTATGTATATATGTGTTTTGTGTGTGTGTGTGTGTGTGTGTGTGTGTGTGTGTGTGTGTGTGTGTGTGTGTGTGTGGTCCATGCACATATCCACTGTGATTACATGTATGTCATATCCAAACATGTGTGTTCTTTGGTGTACAGCGACAGTCATCTGTCACGGCTGTGTAAGACCCAGGGCCCCTGTTATGTGTAGAGCCAACCTGGTTATATACAGTGGTATCATTGCATTGCATAACACATGATGGAACCCTGTCAGTACATGTATAGTCTGCACAGTTGCTGTAGACCTATGAACAGTCCACTGGTCATGAGTCACACGGTGTTGTGGTAATGTATGGATGTGTGTTGCTGGTACAAGATCATGGTGATGTCTGAGGGCTACATAGTAGAATGCGGCATTTACCTCTGTGATCTGCACCTGAGACATCTGTGATGGCTCTTGAGTGTGTACTGGTCAGTACATGTAAGTGGCCTTCATGTACATGGGGACAGTAACACCATACTGTGCCCTTCTGTGTTTAGAATCCGTGTGCATGCAAGACATCCCTTTGCTACTGCTAAGTGTGTGAGCATGCCCAGTATGCCATTGTGTAGATGGACACACAGTACATTCCAAACTGTGCCCTTCCGTGTTTAGAATCCATGTGCATGCAAGATATCCCTTCGCTTCTACTAAGTGTGTGAGCATGTCCAGTATGCTGTTGTGTAGATGGACACACAGTACATTCCAAACGGACGTGTGATACTGTGTGAGCATGCCCAGTGACACCTTGTGTCGGTGATGTGCCTCTGTGTATGGGCATGGCCATTGACATCCTGTATAGTGATGGTGGTCATCCAGGCAACAGATGTCCATACCCCACATCAGGATGGATTCCTACATTGAACACACTCGTTGACTGTCTTGAAGGGTGTACTGTCTGTGGCATGTCTCGTATCTATGTAGTGTTGTAATAGTGCTCCGTAGATAGGCAGTTGTTCCGCTCCCACCACTGCTGTGTGTTTGTCTATGTCTACCTTGGGACAGTAATATGCTTTTAGACTGCTCACTCTCTATACATTCCCTATCAGCGTCTTTGCCTTTGCGGATGATGTCATCCACCTAGAAATATGCCTCTGGGAGTGCTGTGTACCAGTAATCTCGATAGCGCATTCTGTAACTGCATAATGCTGTAGTGTGATAAGGTAATTAGGTGTATGTTCGACTCCCAACCCTGCCAAGTGTGCGTGTGTGTGTGTTTCCGGCTGCCTGGGGACAGAGTAATGCTTTTAGATGTCTCACTCCACATACATTCCCTATCGGCGTCTTTGCCTTTGCGGATGATGTCTTCCACCTAGAAGTATGCCTCTGGGAGTGCTGTGTACCAGTAATCTCGATAGCGCATTCTGTAACTGCGTAATGCTGTAGTATGATAAGGTAGTTAGGTGTATGTTTGACTCCCAGCCCTGCCAAGTGTGTGTGTGTTTCCAGCTGCCTGGGGAAAAAGTAATGCTTTTAGACGGCTCACTCCACATACATTCCCTATCGGCGTCTTTGCCTTTGCAGATGATGTCATCCACCTAGAAATATGCCTCTGGGAGTGCTGTGTTCCAGTAATCTTGATAGCACATTCTGTAACTTCGTAATGCTGTAGTGTGATAAGGTAGTTAGGTGTATGTTTGACTCCCAGCCCTGCCAAGTGTGTGTGTTTCCAGCTGCCTGGGGACAGAGTAATGCTTTTAGATGTCTCACTCTACATACATTCCCTATCAGCGTCTTTGCCTTTGCAGATGATGTCATCCACCTAGAAGTATGCCTCTGGGAGTGCTGTGCACCAGTAATCTCGATAGCACGTTCTGTAACTGCGTAATGCTATAGTGTGATAAGATAGTTAGGTGTATGTTCGACTCACAGCCCTGCTAAGTGTGGGTGTGTGTGTGTGTGTGTGTGTGTGTGTGTGTATGCATTTTCAGCTGCCTGGGGACAGAGTAATGCTTTTAGATGGCTCACCACATACATTCCCTATCAGCGTCTTTGCCTTTGCGGATGATGTCATCCACCTAGAAGTATGCCTCTGGGAGTGCTGTGTTCCAGTAATCTCGATAGCATGTTCTGTAACTGTGTAATGCTGTAGTATGATAAGATGGTTAGGTGTATTTTTGACTCCCAGCCCTGCCAAGTGTGTGTGTGTGTTTCCAGCTGCCTGGGGACAGAGTAATGCTTTTAGATGGCTCACTCCACATACATTCCCTATCAGCGTCTTTGCCTTTGCGGATGATGTCATCCACCTAGAAGTATGCCTCTGGGAGTGCTGTGTTCTAGTAATCTTGATAGCACGTTCTGTAACTGCGTAATGCTGTACTGGGAAAAAGGTAGGTTGGTGTATGTTCAACTCCCAGCCCTGCCAAGTGTGTGTCTGTGTGTGTGTTTCCAGCTGCCTGGAGACAGAGTAATGCTTTTAGATGGCTCACACCACATACATTCCCTATTGGCGTCTTTGCCTTTGTGGATGATGTCATCCACCTAAAAGTATGCCTCTGGGGGTACTGTGTTCCCGTAATCTTGATAGCACATTCTGTAACTGCGTAATGCTGTAGTGTGGTAAGGTAGTTAGGTGTATATTCGACTCCCAGCCCTGCCAAGTGTGTGTCTGTGTGTGTGTGTTTCAAGCTGTCTGGGGACAGAGTAATGCTTTTAGATGGCTCCCTCCCCATACATTCCCTATCGGCGTCTTTGAATTTGCGGATGATGTCATCCACCTAGATGTATGCCTGTGGGAGTGTGGTGATGCTGGAACTTGGTAACGTGTTCTGTTACTGCATAATGCTGTAGTGTGATAGATTACACAGGTAGGTGTTCGATTCCAAGGCATGGCAGGTGTTTGTGTTTGGCAGTTATACCGTATGTGTTGGTATCTGTGGGTGGCTAGCTGCGAGATGTGTTCAGTGTGTTTTGTTGCTGACCTATAAAGTGTCCAGACCCCGCATATTCTGCCAAGACACTGGGTTGTCAACACATACATTCGCCAATAGGTCTGGTGAGTAACTGTCAGCAGCCCTACTCTTACCCTTGATACAGTCTGACCCATGTGACGCAACATAACACACGTGCCTTGATAGTAACAACACTACATGATGCAGGTGAAACATTGTAGTTTCCTTTTCATTCCTGTGTAATGCATTGCTGTCATGTGGTCCGCTGTTGTGATATAAATGCCATATCTACATATGTGTGTACATGTATATGTGTGTGTGTGTGTGTGTGTGTGTGTGTGTGTGTGTGTATACATATATATATATATATATATATATATATATATATATATATATATATATATATATGTATATATATATATCCATGTCCATGTATATATGCATACAAATAATATATATGATATATGTAGATGTAGAGGTGGACATAGATGTGAACATATATGTCTGAGGATATCAGCACTATTGAATGTTTGTGCCGAATGATCTGTACGTGATAACCTGGGATCTATGTATATCTGCCATGGCGTGGTGGTAATGCACATCATCTGTAGTGTGCAGGGCCATGGATTGTAGTCATGTAGACACCGGTTATTTTGTTGCTGGGAAAACTATGGGGCATTGAATATGGTGATAGTAAGGCACCTGTTGTGTACGGATCTGAGTGACACTGAGCAGTGGTTATTAATTTGGAGGTTTGGTATGGGTCATATAACTATTCATTAGAAGGCTATACTATGCAGATGAGGTTGACTATAGTGTATCACATTTATCATCAGGGTGTGCTGCTGGTCCCTGGAGTGTATGTGTGTAGTCAGCCGGGTGCAGGTCTCGAATATAGTTGACAGCATGGGAGGGGGGTCAGGCATACTGTACGTACATTGCAGAACTGTGCCTCGGGAGTGCGCCTACCTTAGCACACCTAAGCTAGGGATGTGTCTATACCTGCCTGGTGACACTGGGAGGGATGACAGCAGTGGTGGGGTAGTCAGGGTGTACAGGCTGCCCAAACAGGTGTTGATCAGCACAATCAGTAGATGACATGGCCAGCCCGCACATGAACAGTATGTTAATGTAAGTAAGCAGCATACACACAGGTTTTGTCAGCACTCTACACCACCGGTGTATACCTGCAGGGACATTTCATGACACAGTCCAACCAAATGAGACGTGCTGCAGCAGGCAACATATACCAACATGTGCAGGAGGCTGGGGCAGTGAGGATGTGTATGCTGCCGAACAACCCTTACTGGGGTGACAAAAGACTTTATAGACTGAGGGTGACTTACCAAGGGCTACATGGGCTGGGGATGGAGCACTATGGGGTGGACAGAGACCTCCTACAGCAGCTTGTTGACATGTGCCTGCCACACCTGACCCATCAAACAGGTCGAGGGAAACACATCACAGTGGATACCATGGTATGTGTTGGCCTAGGTGTACTAGCCACAGGTACCTCACACAGCACAACTGGGGATATCATGGGTATCTCAGAGGCATCTGCATCTAGAATATGGCACCAGTTCACAGACGCCATGTCAACACATGCTAGTGAGCACTAACATGTCTTCAACACACATGATTAGTAGACCAGCAATATGCATCTGTTCAACCACATGGATGACTACCCTGGGGTACTAGGTGCTATAGCCTGCACACACATACACATTGTAGCACCACCCGGTGAGCGGGGTAAGGCCTACAGTCACTGCAGGGGCATACCCTCCAACAGCTAGGCCATATGCAATGGCCAGGGCATGAGACAGAATGTGTGTGCTGTCTGCCCTGGAAGCTATGATGTGTCTGATATATGGCTTCTGACACAGCTGTAGCACACCAATGCCAATATGGACATCCCCTACAGTCTCCTAGTGGGGGATACTGGGTAAATACTGGAGTTGTGGCTGATGACACCCATCAGCAATGCACACACACCTGAACACTCACGCCATACTGAGGCGGATGCACAGGCAAGACATATACTTGTGCATGTGTTTGGGATGCTCAGTTCACAGTTCTGGTATCCAGACATATCCATTGGAGCTCTGCAGTAGTCACAAGCTACATGCATACAAGTTGTTATGGTATTTGCTATGCTACACAATCTTATCCTCCAGTAACAGTTGCAGCAGGAAGAGCATGGGCCAGGGCTACACAGCCCAACACCACCGCCAAGGCCCGTACAGGCACAGTGTGACTTGGTGAAGGAACTACCTGAGCAGGTCACAGTCGGAGAAAGCCCGTGTACAGTATAACCTGCCCTTGGCAAAGAGCCAACACAAGGCATATGCACTGACACAGTAGTTACCCACAGATTTCCCCTCTCTGACCCGCACACAGTACAATGGATGCCAAACATGACAGTACCTGTGCTCGGCCATGTATAGGAGGTGCACTGTGTGCATCCAACATAGGCAGCACACTAGCACCATCCTCAAGTCCGGAACACACCCAGGGTATGTCTATTGACCTAACAAGTAGCAGTTGTATTAGAATGTGTAGTTACCCATTGCTTTCGCCGACTGTGACCTGCTCAGGTAGTTCCTTCACCAAGTCACACTGTGCCTGTACAGGCCTTGGCAGTGGTGTTGGGCTGTGTGGCCCTGCCCCATGCTGTTCCTGCTGCAACTGTTACTGGAGGATAAGATTGTGTAGCATAGCAAATACCATAACAACTTGTATGCATGTAGCTTGTGACTACTGCAGATCACAACTGCAAAACAAACACATAAACACACAAAGACATACTCGGAGGCACTGATCAAAAATCTACCAAAACTACAGAGGCCTCCAAAGTAGACACCCAAGCAACTGCCACCTCAAGACATAAGACATGCAACACATAGCTCTCAAAGTCAGTGTGCTAAACAGTCACAGCCCTTAAGGCCAAACACAATGCCAGACACACTTGTTATAGGTTACTACATAGTCAGACACACTGACGTCCCACTCACCAGACTGAACAAGGAAAAGATCACACTAAGCTGCCTGTCGGGCGCTAGAATCCGTCACATTACACAAGCACTCAGGTCACTCCACAGCAAGTACAAGTATGACTCAGTCATTGTCCATGCCGGTGTGAACGACCTGAGACGTACCTCCCTGGACTACATGAAAAGAGACATAGAGGAGCTCTCAGATTATGTAGCCGAGGACGGTATGACCCTGACCCTGAGCAGTATCCTACCCTCACCAAGAATGATGCCACAATACAGAGACAAAATGATCAGCTTTAATAATTGGCTTAATTACTGGTGTCATTCTAAGGATCCAATGTCTGTCTGCCTGGGATGACATGCTTGACAAGCCACGCTGCTTTGCAAGGGACGGCTTGCACCTGTCACCCTGGGCTTCGGATATTGGCAAAGGCTCTTGCCACCCCATAGTGCCTTTTTAGGCAAGGCTCAAATGATAAACCTACCCTAGAAAACAAAAATGGAAAAACTAAGGGTAATACTGCTCAATGCCAGAAGTCTAAACCTCAAGATGCACACCCTCGAAGCCCTCCTCAGTATGGAGAACATCGATGTTTGTGCTGTGACAGAAACCTGGTTCAAGGCTCCTGAGAGCACCCCAGCACTATCAGGTTATACCTCATATCATGCCCGCCCCAAAATCCGGACCGAACCACAAAAGGAGGGAGTATCCATATTCATAAAGGATACCCACACCTCCAGGTTAGTGGCAATGCACAAAGCATCGGAGACCATCCAGGTGCAATTAACCATAGGTAAAACTGCCCTACAGTTTGTAGCATGCTACAGACCACCCTCTCAAACTCAGGAAACCCACACAGCCTTCCTGAAGACACTGGAGAGTATGAATGTCTCTCCAAACACCATCATATTGGGTGACTTCAACTACCCAAACATAGACTGGGAACATTACTCAAGCCCCAACACCCTAGCCCAAAGGTTCCTGGGGTCATAAACTCAAATGCTATGGAACAACTAGTCACCATTCCCACAAGAGGAGAAAATATACTAGACCTGATCATCACAAACATGGGGACAAAATGCTCCACACCGGAAGTATATCCCTCATTGGTGAGATCAGACCATAAATTAATCTCACTGGAGATCCACATCCCACCCCCAACCCCAGCAAAAAAGACCACAGTGAATAACTTCTCAAAAGCAAACTTCACACTTCTTAAGACTGGAGTGGTATCCTTCAAGGCCCCCGAGCCAGTGGAAACCACAACCCATGCTGCTGAAACCCTTACAAATGCCTTCTATGAGCACCTCTAGGAATGTATGGATCAAGCAATCCCTAATAAAATCAAGACCCTTTCCACCAAAGGCAGGTGCCTGGTCTGGTGGACCCCAGCCATAAACAAACTCTACAACAAGAGGAGAAAGCTTCTACATGACAGAGCAAAATCCCTAAAAGGGAAGGCATCTCTGATCAATACTAGCAAAAAACTACGATCACTCATAAAATCATCCAAGGCCAACTTTGAGAGAAAAATCGCTAAAGACACAAAAGACAATCATAAGGCCTTCTTTAGCTATGTTAGAAACCTGGGTGGAAACTCCCAGATATGCTCAGAATTAGTCCAAAATGATACAAAAATCACTGAACCCACAGACATTGCCAACATACTGGCAGACAGGTTCAGTGCAAATTTCTCCCAAAAGGAGAAATATCTATCCCACCAGAGTCTAGCCTCCCAAACATCTCAGATGCCCAGGTGAGAGTTGCTCTCTCTAAAGCAAAAAACACAGCATCAATGGGACTAGACGGTGTCCCCGGCTGTGTGCTACATGAACTCAATGAGGAACTAAACCCACACATAAGGCTGCTGTTTAATCTTAGCTTTACTACAGGATATGTACCCAAAGAATGGCGTATGGCAACTGTGGTCCCACTCCACAAAGGCGGTGCTTCTACGGACCCTGGAAATTACCGCCCCATAAGCTTGATGAGCCTTGTCTGCAAAGCTATGGAGAGGATCATAATGGAACTCATAAATAAAGACATTGGGGACCTACAGACACTGGATCCTACCCAATTTGGCTTTGTCAAGGGCAGATCCTGCCTCTTGAACTTGGTCGACTTTTTCGAAACAGTCACTAAGGCCATTGATGAGGGTAAGGCAGTTCACACAGCCTACCTTGACCTAGCAAAAGCGTTCGACACAATACCCCACTCGGGCATCATAGAAAAGCTCACCAGCTTAGATGTAAACCCATATGTCACAAGATGGGTTGCAAACTGGCTCAAGTACAGAACCCACAGGGTTAGAGTTGCTGGTGCTATGTCAGACTCTAAGCTGGTCACGAGCGGTGTCCCACAGGGCTCAGTCCTGGGCCCCCTCTTGTTCGGCATTTATTTTTCTGAAGTGGAGGCAAACATAGGGGGATTGTGGCTGACAACATTTGCAGATGACTGCAAACTGGGCACCATAATTGACACTCCATCAGACACAGACATCCTCCAGAGAGGTCTTATAGAAATGGATAACTGGTGCCAGAGCCATGGCCTTAAGCTAAATGCCAAAAAATGTATAGTCATACCCTTTGGGAAAAACAAGGTAGCCCCTAATTACTACATAGGTGGTAATCCATTAAAAATGGAAGAAGTTATCAGGGACCTGGGGACCCAAGTTGACAGTAACCTCTCTTTTGACACTCACATTGCCAAAGTGGTTAGGAAGACCTTCTACATTGCCCACCTGATCATGAAGGGATTCACATCCAGATCAGGAGAGGTCATTGTACCCCTGTACTCTTCACTTATCAGACCAATGATTGAGTACAACGCCCCATTCGGAATGTACCTTACCCAACACCTGCAGCAGTTGGAAAGACCCCAAAAGTTCCTCACCAAAAGGATAAAGGGGCTCAAACATATGCCATACGCTGCCCGACTGAAGAAACTCCAGCTCTATTCAGTCACATACCATCTGCTCAGAGGTGATCTGTGCCTGACATACAAGGCCATGTCCAACTCGGAATTAATGGACATGCTCCACCTCAAAAAATCCAAATCCACCAGAGCCACGAGAGCAAGAGACATAAACCTCAACATGGATATAAATAGGACGTGCTGGAGGGACAGATTCATCACCTAGAGACTCCCTACACTATGGAACAGAATCCCAGTCCATGTGAGGCAGAGCCCCTCACTGACTCTGCTCAAGAGAAATCTTGACGAGTGGATGGGAGATCGTAGGTTTACCCCGGGAATCATCTCTGTGTCACTGTTGGACAGAGGCACAGCAAACTAATGGGTATAGTATTCTCATCCTAAGGGGTGGTGAAAGCCACACACACTCTGGCTAGGCTTATAAATGCCCTAGGGCAGATAGCCTAGTATGAACCTATGAACCTATGTGAGCATAAAAGTGACTGTGCTGGCCAAATGTTAGGGCAGCAGACAGTTCACATCCATAGTGGCACTATGACCTCTGTAGCACATACGGGGGTCACAATGGTAGCCTGTAGTATACAGGGTGTCCTAACCCACTGCAGATTATGAGCTGACCATCATGTGTGTCCGTACAGCCCACACACATTCCATGCAGCTAGACAGATGTGGACCAATACAGAAAAAAAATATACTATGGCCTATGGATATGCCCAATGAATGACACCAACCCCCTAAGACACACACAGACGACAGCAGGCCAGGCAGTTTGATGTAGGTTGTGTAAGCTAGGATGTCCAACACTACTTTGCTGGTAATTAAAGCTGGGAACTGACGTACCCTGGTATCCTTCCAACCAGCAATTTAGGTAGGTCCACACACTGACATGGAGTATCCGGCATACCAGTACAGTAGTGGCAGATGTGTACAACTGTTGGCTGTGCCTCCCATCAAACCTACACATGTGAGAGTCATGTGCACCACCCATGGTGCTGTGTAGGACTGTAGTTGTGGTTGGATGTCCCCCCATGCTATGCAGACATGTAGCAACTGACAATGCCACATGACCATTAGCTACCCTGCAGACACAGCATGACACCTGTCTGTGTAGAATGGAGGGGTCAGCAACACAGTACTGACTATCTGGACATGTAACACATGCAATACAGTTGTCCATACTTGGCATGCTCACACACATGACTGTATGACGGTAATGTCAGTCGACAGCATGCGTAACAGTCATACTGGGCATGCTCACACACTGAAACACAAGACGGCCAGGCACGCATACACCAGTGGTCCGGACATATCTGCCAGTACATTGCTATACTGTTGGATGTCTGCACTGTATGGTGTGTGTGTGGTCTATTGTCTGTACATATGCCATGGTCTATTGTTAATTCACATGAGCTATGTGCGCAGGGTACTGCTACCATCACGTGTATAGGGCGGTTCTTTGTTTGCGGACAGGCCGATGCATTTGGATACAGACTGGGTAAGGCACATTCCAGCAGGTGGGAGCAGTTGTGCGTGGGTTTGCACAGTGTTAAGCACTGCTGACCTCTGGTCACAGCACCTTATACACGTTTAGACTCCACATTTCTTTGACAGTGCACTACTGGCATACTGGTAGACAAACACGCTTACAGTTGCTCGCTCACCGACATTTCCGCTTACATTTGTCACTCACACTGGGTGTGAGTGATCCCTTGTGATGCGTATTACATCGGACTACATGACTACAGTATTGGGCATGTGTAACCATTTTGCGACGGCAGGCGTTCAACTGTACGGACTCGGCGGCCTGTCTAGTGATGTAATCATATTATATGCGTGTTCCTCATACGATCTGCTCCCATCTGCCTGATACATGGGAACCGATACTCTGCAATGCTGACATGTGACTTGAGTTTGTTAACGCAGCTGTCCGCCGAGTCATGCTACCGCATACCTACTGCACATTGTCCACCATTCAGATTGCACGACGGGAGACTGTAGGAATGACACCTTTCCCACTTTGCATGGGACAGCCCTCATCACGCATATCTCTCTCCACCAATCAGGGACACATTTCTACAGAATCAGGGACAGGTCAAGAAAAATCAGGGACACTTTTACAAAAGTAGTGCTATTAACTTAAAACATTGACAGAATCAGAGCATATGACTTAATACATATATGCTGAAGTAACAGTTGTTTATAACTCTTACTTATTGTCATTAGTCAGTAAGTGTAATTCACCACCTTTCCTTCAACAGCCACTAATTTTATGAGGGATTAAGAGGGACAGAGTTAAACTTTCAGTCAAACTCAGGGACGTACCTGGCATTCAGGTACTGTTGACTGGTATGGACAATACTCTAGCCATTGCAACTGTCTTGATTAGGGGACATTCTCATGTTGTACATGTCTATACTTGTTACTTGTTACAGGTCTTGTATACCTGACATGTCGATATGTCATATGTAGTAGCATAAGCAACTTTACTGCTGCTAGACTAAGCTTTGATTTGTTCCAGTATGTATATTTCTGTACTATGCATGGCTGTAGGTATGTTCTGCCCTGGTACGTCTGACATTTCTACAGAGTAGGTTCCACTTTGGCCATTCAGAATGGTGGAGGCCCTATAGACCCTATATGTAGAGCTATCACATGTGTCAAGGCAACACATACCCACAGCCAGTAGTAAACGGATGACTTCCATGGTTTACATACGTTAAGGTTATTCATGTAGCATTATAATTGATATTACTGTTTCCTATTACATGTAGCTGTTACTGATACAACAAATTGATGTCTGACACCACTACACACACTATATAGCCTCCATTCCCGTACTCGCAGGCCATGTGCCATAACTATCATTTTGCAGGACACAACTGCTTAGACGGGTGTGTCCCTCGCAGGCGTATGGGTGTTGAACCCCTTCTATTATGCTATCATCTACCTAAGGTGGTCAGCAAATTATGCACTTTCCATCAGTAGCAGAACTCACATACCAATGGGTGTGACTGAACACTGTATCAGGAACAATGCATAACACCCTGTGCGACACATTTAGATGATTGGTTCTATTAACCAGACACATTCACAGTCACAGAGCATATGTATTCATTCACGTTTGTCGAGGTACATGCTGTTCATGACTCATACATGTTGTCATCTGTCATTACCTGTATTCCACCACCTGTTCACCTAATATCACTAGTTCTGGAAGTGTTTAGTTGGACTTTGTTACATTCTGATACATAACTATGGACGTCTATGCTAATCGGGTACATGGCACTGATTTGGTCTCTATGTATTCCCCCAATGGTTTACAGACTATCCGGTAGATGTGGTCTTCAGGTTTGGGAGGGGTAGGCCTATGCTATGCCCACATAGGAATATTAATGACTTCCACTGGGTGGGTCTACTACATCTCTGCAACCAGCGCCTGCACACTTAAGCCCATTAATGCATACCCATGGTCCACCTACCTGGCACCCCTCTACAGCAGTCATGACAAATACTTACTGCGAGCGCAGCTGGGGTATGAGCACACCCCTACACATTGCCCACTCTCCCCTGTCTCGGGACACATGTCGTACGTTTTGTCAACCCATGTATTATCACACTTGCACAACCTACTGGTCCATGCACACCTACATCCTGCTCATATTAATGTGAGCAGATTCACACGTACCCTGATTTTTTGGGTTCCCGTAAGGGACACCGTTATCCATGTTTAAAGTGTAGACCTTGCAGAACTCTCCCACTGGTACTTTCCTACCAGTGTTTTGGACAGCAGCAGTGTATTGATCTGTATTGCCTGTCTGTATGTCTGTCTGGCATAGCTGGGCGATGTGGGGGGTATAACGTTTATTTACTGGACCTCCCAGTCACGTATGCCCGGGCTGTAAATATGTTACCCCTAATTGCTGTGACATAACCTATTTATGTACATGTGTATATCTACACTGACATATATATTTTGTTTTGTGTGTATGTGTATATATCACTACCTGTTGTTTGTGTATATATATATCTATCTATATATATCCGTAATATATCCTTTTGTGTATATACATATATATATATATATATATATATATATCCGTATGAATATATATGTGCATGTAAATTAATATAGATATATGTATATATATCTATATATATATATATATATATATATATATATATATATATATATATATATATATCTATCTACGTTTTTATCTATATATACATCTGTGTGTCCATTAACCTATACATTTCCCGGACATGGACACTTACACATGCGTATTGGGTTTTATCTCTGCTTCAACAGCATACTATTGCCTTAGTCATTATGACACCGACACTTCACTCCGGTGAACTCGTGCTCAGTATATTGTACATTATACAGCGGACAGATGTCACATGTTTTTCATGTCTGGGGTGCCGCTGCTAACTGGGATGTGATACAGTGTCATTCGACCTATTACTCATATGCGCAGCCTATTATTCCTGCTACTGTGTTTGTTTCTGTGCACATTCATATTATTACTGTTGATAGGATGTGTGTTTGTGTTACTGTGACTGTACGTCAACATATTATTGTCTTCATGTAGTTGTGTCTTTCTGCTTTTCCCAGTTTGGGGTTGTCACAGCAGAAATCTGTTCCATTCATGGGTGGCATATAGGTTTTACATGCCGGGCTGCCAGCCCTGACGCACAACGTCCGACAATGATATGCCCATTCACGCATGTCTCCATGCAAACTATGCTCTATCTGGGAATCGCACCTACGTACTAGCTGACCTCCACAGGCCGCTCCATGGCACCCAGCACAACATACCCTAACACTCCTGTGTCCATAATCCCATATCCATAGTTTCTCCTGCACACCTGTGTTGAGTTTCCACACATAACAGCCATTATACACCTGATATCGCAGCCATGACACACCTTTACACATTGCCCTCTCATGAGCGTTGGGGCCCTACACACATTTTGTACCACCTCGTGTATTCACAGGCTCACCATCCATTCATATTTGTACATACGTGCCTTTCCTGGTGTTATGGATTACGAATGATTTGGGGGTTACAAGTGTACAGTCAACAGTATGGATAATACTGTTCCTTTCAGCCTACATGTTGCCTTATTGTTGTAGCAGTTTATATGCTCCTTGTGTTTTGTTTACATGCTTATTCTATTTCCTGTCACATTTGGTATGTGAAATATGGACATACCTGTTATATGTGACTATTACATGCGTTGTGGGATATAATTCGGTCATACGGTCACTAGATATGTACATTTATCGTGATTTTGTTATGGACACATCTGCCCAGCTGTGTACCCTCCCTCACAATATGGGTCAGCTGGTGACCCTGACCATTGGGCTGGACGTACCTATTGGCGGCGCGCTAACATATGATGCGTTTCACTTCCACTTGGTATAACTATCTACACTGTGTTGGACTATGGGCACACGGTTTTCAATGTCATTTGTTCGTGGGATAGGGACCCGTTATTCCCTACCGTGCATTTGTGTTTGCTTCTTCATTTTGTGTTCGCAGGAACTGTCTTGCATGCTTTGCATACGTTTCAGTATATACGGACACTGACAGATGTGATTACTATTGCTTGCAAATTGTTATATGCAAGCATTTTAGGTTGCACGTCGAGAGCTGACATTTACATGCCTCCGTGTGGCACTTAGATACACACTATGCACTCGCGCTCCTTTCCTATGCATGTGGCTGTGGCAGCAGCGCGCCTTCATTAATATGCATTTGGCGCTACTGCACCATCTTCATGCCGCACGGTCAGTGCAAGCCTAACGCCGGCCTTATGCCGAGCTTCATGAATCCCGGGGTCTGTGTTGTAATTCTATAGTCCAGGACTTAAAATCTTCATTATTTGTATCAGCACCATGTTTCTTTCTGTGCAAATACTTTAAGTGTACCACATATTTGATATCAATTTATGCATCTTATTTTTACTTTTATTTTTTTTTTAACGTCTACAACATGTGATGATGTTAAATGTTGCTAATGATACGCTGGATATGCCTTATGTATAACTGTTCACTTTTGCTATGCTTACAAATTTTATAAGATTGCAAACTCTTTGAAGCTTTTTTTCCTTGGGTCTCCACTGAAAATGGTCCTTTGGCTCATTTGGGCTAACCTGGTTAACAAATGTCAAATAAATAAAAAATGATGATTTTTATCATTGATTAGTTTCTCACAATGTTCTTTAATTCACTGTTGCTACTGCTTCTCACCAGCAATGCTTGTTGACACTCAGCAGTCAGAATTTTTTCAACATTATTTTCAGAATATATTTATAAAAAAAAAGGCAGATAAAAAGTCCCATTTTGTTTTGTTAAAATAGGCTCTAGCACTGCTAGAAGGACTGTAAACTTTTTTTTCAAATATTTTTATTTTTGAAGGCAAATACAGCCATTTCCTGGAAGTTCACATAGTAACTATAGACTGAAGAGGTCTAATATAGCAATTTGGCTGTGGTAATAAACATATGTTGGCTTGGTCCCGGTCCAAGCCCGAGGGACCAAACAAAGCCAAGCGGGTAAATTAGCATTACCCACACCCAGAAGTGGTTATTGCTATTATACCATGACATTATTTAAGAAAAGTGAATATTACTTTTCTTAAATAATGGCATAGTATAATGCCTGTTTACTGCCCTTCCGCAGATGTCTGGCATCCGCTCAGTTCTGATGTACCACGCAACAGTACATCAGAGCTGTGGGCAAAAGCAACGGAGAAAGCAAGATCTCCGTTGCTTTTTTTTAGTGTTTCGCTATGTTAAATGAGTTTAACATAGCGAGACAGTTTTAAAATAAGCAACGGAGATGACACACTTTTTAAAATGTTAGTAGTATTAAATGCAGATGTTGACTGAATTTTAAGACAATGTGAGTTAATTATATATTTTGAATTAAAAAAAGTGTACACCCTAAGCAATATCATGATTAAATGTTAAGTAAAATTCACTGCCTTCTCCAAATATTGCACATTATTATAAATGATTAGGAGGTACAGAGATAAATTTGGAGTAAAACTCAGGGACTGAGAGGTATGATACCAGTGACCAAGGAAACTTCATACAACCAGACATTGCACTGAGTGCAGTTAGTGGATATGCAGGAAATTCCATAGAACTGTCAGGTATATATTGTGACATAAAGAAAAGGCAATAAATGCTTAAAATTAAACAAATGTGATGACTGTATAGAGATGCAGGTAATGCATGTATAATAATTCAAATGCCTTGGATGTATTGAAATGGTTTATTATAAAAATGAAGAATGAAGGTTTGGTGAAGATGGTAACTTTGAGCATCAGTTGGCTGATTCCTGTTTTGCCAACCTTCAGTTCTCCAAGTGTCTGTTACAGCGAATGCCACTGTGCATTTGCTGATATGTGTTCACTATTACAAAAAGAGATCATGGTACAGTGTGGATCGGGAAATTTATCTTTTTCCTCACTGTAGTATGATCTCAGAGTTGGACTATATAGCACACAGGAGTTGTGGGAGGTACAGGAGGGCTTGCCTCCCTGCAAAAACGTGAATTCTCTTGTTGTGCAGTACTGCACTGTGTTTGTTTGTACTGCTGGAAATTAAGGCGGTAAGTAGTGACAGGTAATGTCAGCTAATTAATATGCAGCACATTGAACATGTGAACTGCATTTTTGACTGGTTTACATTACAATGTTCAATGTTTTGATAGTAAACCTATTGAAGTAATGCAGGGGTAATGGGAAACTACATATATACTGACCAACAGCTATTAAACACCTACTGGCTAAATAAAATAATAAACAAATTACTTTATAAGTGCTCTGTGTCTCAAACTTGGAACAAACTCCCCATCGATATATGGTCTATCTAATCTTCCTCTCTTTTCAGAAGAGAATTGAAGAACTACCTTGCTGACTTTCCTTCCTGCACCTGTCCCCACCCTACCTAACTTTTACTCACCCAGTTGCTACAGTATAATTGTCCTGTCCTGACTCTAGCATATCTCTTATACTTCCAGCACTGTTTTACCTCTGCTATGCCACTGTGCAGAGCTCATCCTAAATCTTAATTCTAATACTTCTCCTTCATCCCTTCCAACTTGGTTTAATCATGAATTAGACTTTAAAGGCTTTTCTCTGATGAACTATTGTAAATTCATATGCTTTTTTGTATTTTTTATGTTAGCTATTATTCATGCTGAATTTATTTGATCTGTTAATTTTCATTATTGCATGAATATTGTTGTTGCTTTGTACTTATATTCTTTAGATGCCATGTATGTAGGTATTTATTGTACCTTAACTCTCTCATTTCTACTATGTAGACTTCTGTAATTTGTTCTTTGTGTGGAGCGTTTCTCCTCAGTTCTCCACTGAAAATGGGCCACCAGCCCAATGGACTAACCCGGTTAACAAAAGACAGATAAATAAATATAAAACTTAGGGCCAAATTAAGAGAAACAATGAATACAAATTTATGCTAAGAGTGTTTTGGAGGTGAAAAGAGTGTTGGATAGAGTAATGTTTATGAACCTGGAAATTGATGGTGTAATGATGAATGTTGTTAGTGCATATGCTCCACAAGTTGGGTGTGCGATGGATGAGAAAGAAATATTTTGGAGTGAGTTGGATGAAGTGTGTGATGACTGTACTCAAGGGTGAGAGACTGGTGATTGGAGAAGATTTCAATGGGCATGTTGGTGAAGGGAACAGAGGGGACGAGGAAGTGATGGTTAGGTATGGTGTTAAGAAAAGGAATGCAGAAGGTCAGATGGTAGTGGATTTTGCGAAAAGGATGGACATGGCTGTGATGAATACATATTTTAACAAGAGGGAGGAGCATAGGGTGACATACAAGAGTGGAGGAAGATGCACACAGGTGGATTATATCTTATGTAGAAGGGCCAATCTGAAGGAGATTGGAGACTGTAAAGTGGTGGCAGGGGAAAGTGTAGTTAGGCAGCCTAGGATGATGGTTTGTAGGATGACACTGGTGATCAAGAAGAGGAGGATGAGTGTGAGGGCAGCACCAAGGATCAAATGGTGGAAATTGAAAAAAGGGTAATTGTGAGGTGATGTTCAGGGAAGAGTTAAGGCAGGCACTGAGTGGCAGTGAAGAGTTACCGAATAGCTGGGTAACTACAGTAGAGCTAGTAAGAGAGATGGCTAGAATTGTGCTTGGTGTGACATCTGGAAAGAGGAAGGAGGACAAGGAGACCTGGTGGTGTAATGAAGAAGTACAGGAGAGTATACAGAGAAAGAGGTCGGTGAAGAAGAAGTGGGATTGTCAAAGAGATGAAGAAAGTAGACAAGAGTATAAAGAGATGAGGTGCATGGCAAAGAGAGAGGTGGTGAAGGCTAAGGATAAGGCGTATGAAGAGTTGTATAAAAGGTTGGACACTAAGGAGGGAGAAAAGGACCTGTACCGATTGGCTAGACAGAGGGACCGAGTTAGTAAAGATGTGCAACAGGTAAGGGTGATAAAGGATAATGAGGGAAACGTACTCACAAGTGAGGAGAGTGTGTTGAGCAGATGAAAAGAGTACTTTGAGGGGTTGATGAATGAAGAGAATGAGAGGGAGAGAAGGTTGGATGATGTGCGGATAGTGAATCATGAAGTGCAGTGGATTAGCAAGGAGGAAGTAAGGATAGCTATGAAGAGGATGAAGAACGGAAAGGCTGTTAGTCCAGATGACATACCTGTGGAAGCATGGAGGTGTTTAGGTGAAATGGCAGTGGAGTTTTTAACTAGATTGTTTAATGAAATCTTGGAAAGTGAGAGGATGCCTGAGGAATGGAGAAAAAGTGTTTTGGTACCGATTTTTAAGAATAAGGGTGATGTGCAGAGCTGTAGTAACTACAGAGGGATTAAACTGATCAGTCACAGCATGAAGTTATGGGAAAGAGTAGTGGAAGCTAAGTTAAGAAGGGAGGTGATTATTAGTGATCAGCAGTATGGTTTCATGCCAGGAAAGAGCACTACAGATGCGATGTTTGCTCTGAGAGTGTTGATGGAGAAGAACAGAGAAGGTTAGAAGGAGTTGCATTGTGTCTTTGTGGATTTTTAGAAAGCATATGACAGGGTGCCTAGAGAGGAATTGTGGTATTGTATGAGGAAGTTGGGAGTGTCAGAGAAGTATGTAAGAGTGGTACAAGATATGTACAAGGGTAGTGTGACAGTGGTGAGGTCTGCGGTGGGAGTGACAGATGCATTTAAGGTGGAGGTGGGATTACATCAAGGATCAGCTCTGAGCCCTTTCTTATTTGCAATGGTGATGGATAGGTTGACAGACGACATTAGACAGGAGTCCCCATGGACTATGATGTTTGCAGATGACATTGTGATCTCTAGTGAGAGTAAGTTACAGGTGGAGGAGACCCTGGAGAGGTGGAGATATGCTCTAGAGAGAAGAAGAATGAAGATCAGCAGGACTAAGACAGAATATATGTGTGTGAATGGGAGGAAGGATAGAGGAATGGTGAGGATGCAAGGAGTAGAGGTGGTGAAGGTGAAGGAGTACTTGGGATCAACAGTTCACAGTAATGGTGAGTGTGGAAGAGAGGTGAAGAAGAGAGTACAGGCAGGATGGAGTGGGTGTAGAAGAGTGTCAGGAGTAATTTGTGACAGACGAGTACCAGTAAGAGTGAAAGGGAAGGTCTACAAGAGGGTAGTGAGACCAGCTATGTTATACGGGCTGGAGACAATGGCATTGACAAAAAGGCAGGAGTCAGAGCTTGATGTGGCAGAGCTGAAGATGTTAAGATTTGCACTTGGTGTGACGCATATGGACAGGATTAGGAATAAGTATATTAGAGGGTCAGCCCAGGTTGGAAGGCTTGGAGACAAAGCCAAAGAGGCAAGATTATGTTGGTTTGGACATGTGCTGAGGAGGGATGTGGAGTATATTGGGAAAAAGATTCTAATAATGAAGCTGCCAGGTAACAGGAAAAGAGAAAGGTCTAAGATAAGGTTTATGGATGTGGTGAGAGAGGATATGCAGGTGGTTGGTGTGACAGAGCAAGATGCAGAGGACAGGAGGAAATGGAAACAGTTGATCTGCTGTAGCGACCCCTAACGGGAGCAGCCGAAAGAAGAAGAATGAATACAAATGGACATAATACCCAGACAAATACTGATAGTTGAAACAGTGATGACAGCTGTAGCTACAACATCATGTTGGGGAGTTTACTAATTGGAATTTTTAATACATCACAAATCGGTATGTGGAGCCAAACACAAGGGCCTGTCTCAGAAACAGAACTATCACTTTGAGCAGAATAATAGCTGAAGATTATGCTGCAATACATTGGTACAGATGTATAACTCTAACATATGAGATGTAATTACACAGAAAATTTGTGTATTTTATTAAAAAATTACTAAGATGGAAATGTTTGAAGATAAGAGCAATGTGCAGCAATCCATAAACCTAAAGGCTGATTGTCTACAAAGGTCTATGTAAATTTATGGACATGGTTTGGTACGTATGAAGGGAAGAACACCCATGGTAGTTAGCCCCAAGGAGAAGAAATTAAAACCAAAATATGCTTGATGTCAGTTATTGGTAATGACAACTGCTGCATACAATGTTTCACTGTATTATATGTGTTGGGAGGGTAAAGGATATGTGGCTTATGTGTGCAGTTCCTGC
This sequence comes from Protopterus annectens, assembly GCF_019279795.1. Lineage (NCBI taxonomy): Eukaryota > Metazoa > Chordata > Ceratodontiformes > Protopteridae > Protopterus > Protopterus annectens. Next base: position 143,507,192 of record NC_056736.1, on the reverse strand, counting down.
TGCTGCCACCCATTGCAAAGGACACCTATAAAGGCAGTATCCTATCATGTCAAAACCAAACGTCTTCCCTATGTGAGCAATGTGCAACACATTCATAGAAGCAGGCAGCATACCTCATAGACAGGTAACAAAGTACCATCAGGTAATAAGTCAATTGTAGAAACTGCCTGAGGTTATATCCAGCAGGTGTATACTACCTATAACAATGCTGTTGACTTCTGCACATCATACCGTAACTCTATTGCTTGAAAGTCAGCAGATTCAAGCTGCCAGCTGAAAAGTCTGAGAAGTTTTTGCAACAAAACAACAAATAACAATAAAAATACCAGTAAATTGATCATTCAGTGTACATTATACCAAACATCACTCAATGAAATACGTTATTATACTGGGCATACACATAAGGAAGTACAGAAATTACTGGATGAACCACAAGCAGTTTCTACAATTGACTTACTTATTTTCTGTTGCTGGGATATCTGTTGAATAAGATATTCTTGTCTGTAACCACTGTAGTGTAAAAATAATAATAATAAACACATAAATAAATAAAGGCATATGGCACTGCATTAGAATATACACAATGTAAGTCAGGCTTTTATTGACTTATTTAATTGATTATTAAGTAATGATGCCACCAGCGGTGGTGGTGCTGCGGTAGCGTTGTCACCTCACAGTAAGACGTTGTCCGGTTCGACTCTCAGCTAGGGCGTCTTCTGCATGGAGTTATGCATGAATGGGCATACCTTCGCTGAAGGTTGTGTGTCAGGGCTGGTAACTCGACACGTAATAATCAACTACCAATCATTAGCGGACCAGAGTTCCGCTGTGGCGACCCCTACCCGGGAAAAGCCAAAAGACACAAATTAAGTAATGATGCCACACAAGAATTTATATAACACATGTCAAAGTCTCCACACTTAAAGGGATAACCTGAGTGTTTGAATGCATATAGCTTTCAATAAAGGGTTATGCAATTTGACCTGTCTCTCCTCAGATGTGAAATTGTACAGTGAATAAAATTGTAATCATCATTTGCTTTCAAGAACCAACACTGAGTGTTACCATTGTGTTACACATTCAATATTTACATTATGACAGGCTTTAACCGCTGTCTAACTGTGTTCATACTTCATAAAGATGTATATAAACCACTGATGCCACAGTCAGAACTGCAGCTAAAGTGTCACGAAGCACACACTGAAGCAATTAAATCAGCAGTGGGATGCAATGGTTATGCATCCCTCAAAATGTATTCTGTGGCTCAAAATCCTTTCACCTTGTTAGTGCTCAAACCCAGTCTTGTCTGTCACTATTGTCTTGTTCAATTACATTACCAAATCCAGTCCTCTGCCTATCTAGATCCACAGTCCAGAGAACCATATGTTAACTATTGATGCCACAGAAGAGATCAGTGTTAAAGTTCAGCATAAAAATACACAAACACTTGAATAACAGAAAAAGCCACACAGCAGCACGGACTCTTTCCCCAAAATTTATTCTTAGCACTTTCATCTCAGACAATAAGAATTCATCAGATAAAAGTATAATCTCAAATGAATTTAAGACATTTTTAACATGCAAAATATTATAGTGAATAATACTGAGGATTTCAAAGTTTTTAACTACAGTTTTCATGCCTTTGATTCTAATGTGGCTAACTTGTTTGCAAAGGGGTTTACGTTTGTACCAGGAGCAAGAATGGACATTGCTAATGTTTTGTTAGATTTAAAATTGTTTGCTAGGTAGATGAACTTTAAAATTATGTTGAATAACAATTGTGAACATGGCAGAAATTAACTTTGGGTGTCTAGCGTATGCAACCCTCCATTACATCCCACCCTTTTGCTTTTTGAAAAATTATGTGAAGTTGATTTAAGGTATGTGACAAGAGGTAGAACAAATGTAGTTAGCAATTTAAGTTATGAGGAAGCGGAATTGCTTGGGGACTTGTGGCAAATGAAAATACAGATTATGCAGCCTGGTAAGGTTGGGGGTTTGTAATTATGGACTTACAGGAGTATGTTAATAGGATACACTCTATTCTTTTTAGTGATGCTTATAACCAAGTTTCCTTAAATGAACTTAAGATTCCATATGCTATGATCTCGACACAATTAAGTGATATGCTTTTGGAATCACGTATTTCTTTATCTGATTTTAAATACTCGAAAGTGAACTCTCCAGTTATACCAGCTATGTTTGGTTTGCTCACAATTCTATTACTTCTACCTTTGCCAAATTCTTAGATATAAAATTAAAGGACCTTTTGAAAAATGAACAGCATTTATACATTGATTCATGGGACTTTCTTGACAAATGTAACTGTGTAGAGTTTGATTCAACATTTTTCTTTTTAACTATTGATGTCAAGGATCTGTTTTCATCTGTACCCCATGATATGGGTTTGAACTGGTTTGAACAATATTTGTTTAGGAAGGGCTTAATGCTAAATGACATCAATTTATATGTAAAATGATGGAATTAGTATTGACTAACAATTACATCTTTTTTGATGAACAAATATTTCCACAACAAAGAGGTGTAGAAATGGGGGCAGCATGTGTACCCTATACACTTATATTGTTATGTGTGAATGGGAACATTGTTTTTTTTTTTGGAAATGCTCTTTTCCAGAATTGTGTATTTTATTTGAGATAGCTACATGATTTGTTCATCATTTGGAAGGGTGGAAAGAGTGGTGCTGAATTATTCTTGGAATATATTAATAATACAACCAAGTTTTTGAAATTTACACATGTGTTAAATGATGAATGCATTAGTTATTTGGATTTAAATTTTGTAAAAGATGTGGGTAATGGTAGATATGTTTCTACCATTTACAGGAAGCCCACAAACTCTAATTCATTCTTGCATTTTGATAGTTCACAGTCCTTGTCCCAAAAGAAAGCAGTTGTCCAAGGAAAATTTGTCAGGGCTGCCAGGATGGTAGGGTCTATATTATAAGCGCGAACGCTTAGGTTGTCGAATAAGGCATGATCGACACCTATTAAGCGAATGCACAATTCACCGAAACCTCAAACGTGGAAATATAGATGACCGAATTGTTTTGCTTGGCCAACACCGATCCACCCAGTGATGAAAATAAAACATACTTCCCACTACACCACTCGCTACATACTACCCACCCAAACAAAATAAATAAACCACATACATACACTAACCTAAACCCTACTTCTAACCCTACACTAACCCTTACATGCATTACTATCTATGCACTTACCTTAACCACACCCTAACCCTAAGGTCCATAACTATCGCACACTTACCTTAATAAGCTATACCCAAACAAAATAAATAATCCACATACATACACTTAACAAAACCCTACTTCTAACCCTTACATACATTAGTATCTATGCACTTACCTTAACCTGCACCCTAACCCTAAGGTCCGTAACTATTGCATACTTACCTTACGGAGCTCTACTGCAGAAGGGCCAACTATGCCGAATCGAGATTTAGAATTTTATGGTTTCCGGCATTCGGTGTACTCGCAGTTCACTTAATAGGTGTCGAACATGCCGTATTCGACAAGCTAAGCATTCGCGCTTACAATATAGACCTGGATGGTATCATTATTTGATGATTTTATGAATGAATGTGCCTTATTGGAATTAATGTTTCTTAAAAGTAACTACTCTAAAGAATTTGTGAGGGAGCGTAAAATGGAAGTGAGAAATAAGTGGGGGAAGGGGGTCTATGCTCCTATTTTAATGAGCTTGGAAGCTGATGATTTTCACAATTTTACTGAGCATACTAATGTGATCCATGAAAGTAATTTGACTGTACAGCAAAATGCTGATGTTAATTTTAGCTTGGTCTTTATTATGAGATTTACTGTGGACTTCAAACAGGTGATGGATATATTTTTAAAAATTGGTCTGTGCTTATGGATGATCACACGGTAAGGAACAAAATAGGTTCTAAGCCAATGGTTGTATATAAGAGGGGTAATAACCTGAAGAATCTTATGCAGAGGCCATTTTACCAACATAGTTTTAAAGACAAGAAGCTTTGGCAAATGTCCAAATGTGGGTGTTGTCATTTTTGTCCCTATATCAGTACAGGGCAACTCTTTGATATTAATGGCTCTCAGTTGAATATTAAAGGGAAGTACAATTGTAACAGCTTAGGAGTAGTATATGGGACATTTTGTCAATGCTGCCTGGTATTTTATGTTGGCAAGACTGAGTGCAAATTAAAAAAATCGTATTTATGAACACATTTATGAAATAAATAAGAAAAAAATTAATAATGCCATATTTTGGCACTTATTGTATTTCCCTGAGCATCAATTTAAGTTTGTGGTAATTGAAAAAGTTAAACAAAACCCTAGGGGTGGACCATGGCAACTTTTTCTTGAGCAAATGGAGTTGTACTGGATTTTACATTTGAGAACAGTAGGTTGGCCTGGGTTGAATGAGATGGCATCCATTGGATGTATTTTAAAATTGAAAGCAGAATCTAGATCAATTCAACAGTTATTGTTGCTAGTTATTTACTTTCTTTTTTCTATTTGAACTGTTTATAATGGGTTTTTTATGTATGTTACTATATTGATTTTAGAGTAATTGTGTATGTTTCTCTTTAAATGTGCAGTGAGATGCTGATGTCATCTGGCTTCACAGGTATTTAAAATACATTTGAGTTTATACTTTTATCTGATAAAGTCTTGTCGTTGTCTGAGATGAAAGGACTAAGAATACATTTTGGGGAATGAGTCCTTTCTGCTATGTGGCTTTTTCTGTTATCAGTGTTAAAGTTGTTAGAAAGCAGTAACTTGAATGAATAACTTCCATGGTGTATATTGATTTATCCACACTGTATCTGTTAATAAACTATTTGCTACACAATCTAAATATTCTCTTATACAACCAGAGTAGGTGAGATTAGCTGTATTTGAACTACTACCTTTCTATATCTACACTGTAAGGAGCTAAGTATTAACTGCTTCTACCACAGGAGACTTTAACCTGCAGCACACAGTTCAAGGTCTGACTTAAGCATGTTTTGGAATGTTCATGTATCCAATAAAATATATTTTGAGGGCTCAAAATATTTTAGTAATGTCAGTGTTTCCACAAATGTGACTCAACCATATCAGTATGTGTTGCTTAATTCACACCCGTCTGACCCTGTTTTTGAACACACGTATGCATTACATATACATTTCCAAATTTTAATCCTTGACTAGGTCCACACTTTAGAAAGGTGAGTGTTGCTTACACCACAAGAGAAGTCTTACCATGGTTGTGAGAATGAACATATTTGAAAGTATGACTGAGCAGAAGTGTACACACCAGATCTATCAGATAAGCCACCTCTACCTAGCACTAACATCACACACACACACACACACACACACACACACACACACACACACACACACACACACACACACACACACACACAATTCATACTCATACACACACACTAGTCATTGCTGAATTTGAGCACCAGCCTAAATTCACATTTTATAGAGTTCTGTATCAGGCACTAACACCATGGCAGAAGTCTTACCATAGCTGTGATAGTGAACATATTTCAAAGTATGACTTCATCATTGTGTTTCAAGGCAAATTTATGGCTTCAAACTGAGTGAATGAGTTGTGGAAGACCTTACCCTGTGTAAAAATTTCCACTGATAGGAAGAGTACACACAAGTTCTATCAGGTAAACCACACATACCTAACATTATAGTCTCTCTCACCCCCCCCCCCACACACACACACATACACACATACACTAGTCATGCACTGCTGGATTTGAACATCTGCCTAAGTCCGCACTCTAGAGAGCATGGCATCAACTACCAATGTTACAGGTGAAATCTTACTACAGATGTGAGACATAACATATTTGAAAGGATGACATGTTAAAAAGCAGATGCTTAGTCTAAAAAGAACTGACATTTTTGGAGGAACACTCTCCCTGCATAAATATTTCTCTTGAGTGGAATTGTATACATCGGATTTCTTGGATATGCTAGCTCTACTTAACACTAACTTATTGTAACACTGCAACCACACACATTCACACCAATTTGTCATTGCTGGATTTGAGCACCTACCTTAATAGACTATCTTGAGAACTGATTATCATGTACTCATGCCACAGAAATAGTCTTGCTTCATAGGTGAGACAGGATATATTTAAAAGGCTGGCCTCAATATTGTGTTGCAATATTTCTTCTGAAAAGTAAAAGTGCACAAACCAGATAACTTGAATATGCTAGTCTTACCTAACACTACAGACATTGGCAATAGGTAGTCAATGTTAGATTAGAACACCTACCTAAGTATACAATCTAGAGAAGCCTATATTATCCACTCACTCCATAGAAGTCATACTAGAGTTGTGAAACAGAACATATTTGAAGGGGATACCTTGCCACTGTGTTGCAAAGCAGATGTTTGGACTCAAAGGTATATAAATTGTTGATGTAGAATGCTCCCTGTGTAAACATTTCTTCCTTCAGTAGAAGTGTACACACCAGATAATTTGGATATGCCAGTCCTGTCTATCATATGAGTTACATACACTCACACTAGGTAATCACTGCTGGATTTGATCACCAGCCTATCTAATCTAATCTAAAGAACATTGTATCAACAACCAAGTCTCTAGGAGTCTGACAACACTTAGTTGTATTGTGCATTACATATGTGGGTGACTAAGAATATATTTTGACAGGTATATGAAAAATCAATGTGTTGAAAACAATTCACTTGTTATTGTTGCAATAACTCATGTATCACTTCATTCAGGAACATTGTTGTAGCATCAATGATATCTACATGTCACATTAAGATGCTTTGACCATGTATATGATGGATGATAAGTATAGGTGTCAACCATGGGATTGCACCCATGGATTACTGACTGCTCATCAAATGATCACTCTAGGCAATTATCATTTAGTTTAAGTCTCTGTACAAATTTTGCAATGTGAGTACATTGTGAAGGTAACTGCAAGACATACATTCCAAACATATAATGGTAGATGTTTTACTATTATTCAGCAACGATGTGTCCAAAGATCCAGCTTTATTGTTTCACATTTTGAACAGTAATATATGTCAGTGCAAAAAATCATTCACATTATGTACTAACACAATGAATTCCTTATATCTCTATGATAATGAGCCAACATAAAACATGCACAGTATATTACTGTCAGTCTGCCACAATCTTTTACTGAAATACACTAATACCAAGCTCATTTCTATGACAGATGGCAAAGTATTAGTGGATCTGCTTTTAATGCCAAGCTCATTTCTATGACAGATGGCAAAGTATTAGTGGATCTGCTTTTAATGCCAAGCTCATTTCTATTACAGATGGCAAAGTATTAGTGGATCTGCTTTTACTTTTCAGTTTTTTGAACTTAGACCAAGGAATAGCCATGGTTTATGGTGCTACATGTTAAGCATCACACAACTAAGGAGTGCAGTCACACAGACATTTTTGATACTATGCCAGTTCATAACGTGAGTGTTGTGTTAATGTTTGCCCTGTCATCATTTAAACATGTATAGTGATCATTACAGTAAAGTTCTCATTATATGTATACTTCAAGGGCATACCTCTCCACTGCATACAGATATGATGAACATTCACATGTTTAAGTCATGTTATTGTGTTTCTTATACAAATTGTGTTTTTTATCAAGTCATTGAGAACTGAAGTCATTACATGGTTACATACAACTTGTGCCAAATTTCATATCCTTCACAAAATGCATGCTACTTCTAAATCTTTTATTATGCCAACTGCCTTAGTGTATAGGAGCAATAATTTTAATCCATCACCATTTTTGAGCCTTTTCCTCTATTTCTTTTGACTATGTCAAGATGCCCTGCCCTTAGAGGTGAAAATATATGAAGAGGGGTCGTATACTGGTATAGTGAAAAAATTATATTCAGGATACTTGTGCTGGACTAACATATCTGCGCAGTACTTCAGCAGGGGAAATGTTATTAGAAAGAAAACTGAAACTGTTCGATATATATATGGGGATTCAAATACATACTAATCCACATCAGCATTCTGTAGACCAGATGATTCTCTAATCACAACACAGAGCAAGTCATATTGTAGGTAGTAAAACTCACATATTTAAAGGGCAATGAGAAAAATAATAAGCAAGGCAGTATGTGTGCCTCAGGCTTCATTGCAGTAATTACATCTGAAATATCCCACATGGGGTACATTAAAACCTGTAGCATCTTAAACATGTAAGAATAACTGTCTCCTCACAGTGTTGTTAGTCCTTCTTCCTGTCATGCAAGGGGCTAAGCACAGTTGCACATAGAAAACTGTACCACAGCATTAACAAGTAAAATCTTCACTTTCATTTATCATCACTTAGGATCGGTGCACAATGCCAAGTGTCATGCATATACTGAGGATAAAAAAATAGAGAGTTTGTTTTATGGGCCATCTTTGGCCAAGTATATGGTATGTGAGTCTACTCTTTGACCAAATTAAAGGTGTGAAGAAGGAAGATTGATATGGCAGTGCTGAAAATAGGGAACAAGAAGAGAGTAGTACACTGGGGAAGAATTAAGGAATGTGCAGGATGGTGGTGGTGGGAGATGTCATAGCTATCCTTTTCTTCACATAGCTAGCAGTATACTTCAATGGATAATTAGAGGATCTTGAGTTGTCACCAATTCAAGGGGGTGTGACAAAAACCTTATAATGTTGTGTGGCTAAGTGGGCCAAATTGCTTCCTACAGACATATACAAGAAGTGGCAAGCTATGTTTGGGACATATTTATTTTGTTTTGTGTGTGTGTGTGTGTGTGTGTGTGTGTGTGTGTGTGTGTGTGTGTGTGTGTGTGTGTGTATGTATGTGTGTGTCTGTCAGGTACCCAATTTTTAATTTTCTTGTGAGAGACAGAAATATTGGGGGTGGTGTTAATAAGTGAGTTAGCTGGGTAGGTTGACTTAGGTAGCAGATACAGACATACAAAACATACAATACAGACAGGGATGGAAAGGTTGGGGATACCATGACTAGGGATAAAAACTGGACTTCAGAGGTGCATTCACATCTAGTGTGAGTACAGTGAGAACCTAGTCTCAACATCAGGGATTTCATCACTGTCTCCTGTCACAGAGGCATTGGACAGTGCTGGAAGAGGCATCAATATTGGCTATTTCAATCAGGATTTTTTTCTATTCTGCCAATGTAGGCACCAAGGCCCCTCACCAGAGCCCTGTCATTACCGGGTGATGTAATTGCAACTTCCACTCACACTACTCTTGTTGAGCACCAGCCCCTGCCTGGGGCAGAGCTACCTGATGCAATTGGAGCATGTAGTGCAGGAGTTGTGAAGGCAGTGCTTTCAGATCATGACACAGAAGTGCTAGGTAACTGTGCTACCTGTGGTGATGTTGCCACAGCCACATGTGGAGGGATGGTGGTCTGAGCCCCTGTGGCTGGTCTAGCTCCACATGCTAGTGGCCATTTGTGGTGCGGTGGGAATCATAGTCCAAATATCATTATGGGAAAAAATGTGAGAGACTTTAGGTGTTTGGCGACACAGCACAAGATATATCATAAATGATTATAATACCATGCAATTATAATAAATCAAATTCCATCCATATTGCCACATAAATATGTTAACTTTTGTCATGTGCTTGATATATTTCTTTTTTACTTCACTACAGGTATAGAGCATCTAAACAGACAAAGACAATGTCAGTCCTATGCAAACCTTATTTCTAAGAGTTTGAGAATGAGGTATTTGTCCAGGCCCACCAGTTCCATGGACCATGGATCTTCAATCTGCACTCAACTAACAAGCCCTTCAGTGACCATGTCTGCTAGCAGAGGTTCGATGATGTAAATACTGTGAGTGGCAATGGCTGTGACTACAAGACTATCAGTTATAGGGCAGTGATATGATGAATGCTATATGTAGAGCCAAGGTTGTGGCACAGGAATGATGAGCTAATGGGGTGAGCCTACTAAGAAACCGCCGCTCACTGAGATAGAGGACTTCTTGTTGAATGTAGGGGATCCAGGCAGGTCAGTGGTTTGAAGAGAGCCACTGGGTGTCTATTCGTGATGCTCCAAGTACGCCATTTATATATTTATAAAAGTGGTGTAAAGTTATAGTAATTTTTATTTCAGTGCTCACCTTCTGTTTAATGCTTGCTATACCTCGATCAGCATTGGGGACAGAATTTACTTTGTCCCCCAACAAACATAGACAATCAGTAATGTAACCTCTGCTGTCTTATCATGGATTTACTGAAGAATATGAAGAATGAAACTCTAATGTCTGGCATTCTGACTGATTGTAATCAGCCACGAGTTTGTTAGCAGGATAAATGAGACATTGGGCATGTTGTCACAACACAGGGACAAACACGTATGGGGTATGTGATGTATGCAAGGAAGCATATGTGTGTGTGTGTGTGTGTGTGTGTGTGTGTGTGTGTGTGTGTGTGTGTGTGTGTGTGTGTGTGTGTGTGTGTGTGTGAAAGATGGGGTGCCTGTGTTAACACCATGTGGCTAAAGTCACTGTTAACTACTGCAGGAAATTACTGATCTGCACTGCTGTAGCTAATGTTGACTCAGAAACATAAATTAAGAGACAATGAGATATTTTCTCATTGTGGCTAATGTGTCTTTCAATAATAAAATATCACATTGCATAAATATGGCCTTTTAACCACAGCCCTTTAAAGTGAGTGGTGCAGATTGTTTTGAATCCCAGTGAATATCTATAGATGAAGTCCAAAACTTGATTATAAATAATGACCAGTGGGCAACTGCAAGTCATACAGTGATATTCACTAGCAGAAGAAGGATTAGGTACTTTTTGAAAGTGGATAATTAAAGAGATTTAAAACTTGGTTGGAGATCATTTTTATGGTTAAAGTAAGGTTAACAGTAAAACTGGTAGAACTAGTTAATGTACTGCCCATTTAAAGAAACTTGGAATGCAGAATATGGAAGTCTGAGTTATATTTGATGTTATTTTTTTTTTTCAATTTATTGATTGCCTTAAATTATATTTGGCAGAAAACCAGAAGATGCTGCAAATAAGTAGTAGAAAAAGGGAGTTCAGTGCTGGTAAAGTATAAAATGGGTGATTGACTGGGGAAGGCAATGGTGTCTTTTAAATCATTGAGGTAGAAAATAATTTTTGCTGTGCCACCTGTTTGTGTATTTGGGGAAACTTAATTAATATAGATATGTTTAAAGGACTGCTGAAACATTTTGCATTCTCCAAGCAATTCTGTTTATAAATTTCAAAAATAAGAAACTTTAGCCTGTTTATTGTTGATTTATGTTGATTTTTTTGAATTTAAGAAATTCTGCAAAAATGTATAGTATCTCTGAGCTCTGTTTTTCTGTTAGCACATGCCTTGTGTCTATTTTTAATTTGCGTCCTACGGTCAAACATTATTCTGGAGTTTTTCCAGATTTTAGTACAAATAGTGGACAATGCAGAAGAAGGGTGGTTAAAACTATATAGTCTGGTTTAATCTATTTGCAGTAGTTTAGTTTCCAGTATAACTTTTGAAGAATCAGCAATGAAATGAATTGCAAAGATTTCAAGTGTTTTTTAAATAGTTTTCAGAGACAATGTAGTTATCCCAGAGTAGTGATCACTCAGAGAGCCTGAAAGGATAGTCACAATAGTTGTGTTGTTACAAATATTGGTGATTATTACATTATACATGGGACTCCTAGTTGTAATAAAGTCTGGTCTAGTTCCTTTCTTTACAATTTGTTTTTCTCAAGACAAATATCTGTTTAGATTACTTTTTAATGAACCAGACTAGTCTATGTTCAAGTCATTAGTACTTGTAATATTCTTTTCTTTGGTTAAATTCAGTATGATACCAATGTTGCCTTGTACTAACATTTGATTGAAGGGTTGATGGAATATAAATCAGACCTAACAGAAGTTTTCCTATTTATAAGGGTAACTAACTGAGACAGTTGCAGTGGCAGCTCATGCTATTGGGCTACAGGACTGCAGCCCCCCAGTTTCCAGCTGTACAAAAACCCAAATAAAGAAATTCTAGAACTCCGTGCATGCATGCTTGGAAACTCAAATCCGGAATGCTGCTAAACCAGTCCGGATTGGGAAAGAAGGCAGCAGTCAGAAACCTGAATCTGGACTGCTGTTAAACCAGTCTGGATTCAGAAAGAAGGCAGCTGTCTGCAGATGCTCTAGAAGTCTATGCAGTTACAACCGCATAGACTGGAAGGGGATCAGACTGCAAGGTCTGCAGTCTTTGCATGCTCACAATGGACTACAGGCAGCTCACGCATGCATACTCATCTGCATCTGGATCACTCAGGTACTTTGTGGTATATGTGTGTGTGTGTGTGTGTGTGTGTGTGTGTGTGTGTGTGTGTGTGTGTGTGTGTGTGTGTGTGTGTGTGTGTGTGTGTGTCTGCCCCAGTTAACTATAACTGGTGGCTAGAGAGAGTAACTCAGGCTCAAACCCTCAACCTTGGGTGCAAGTAGCAAGAGCCACCACCACTTGTGAAAAGCATTCAGATTTTTGCCTCATATTTTTGTTCTGTTCTGTTCCTCATTAAATCTGTGATTTTCTGAATTTTGAATTCACTAAATAATGACAGACATTTGAATTTCAGACATCATATTCTTCAGAAAGTACATGGTAACACAAAAATTCTATTTTAGCAATTTTCTTAGTTTATAAGATCAGTATTTGAAATGTGTCTCTATTTTTGGGGCTGTATTCCCCCACTACTGGCTTTGTGCAGGTTTTTTGTGCTAAGAGGTTGAGAGCTTTGGTAAGAACTGAATTCACTGAAAATGTTTGGGGGCTGTATTCCCCCATTATTGGCTTTTTCCAGGTGTTTTGTGCTAAGAGGTTGAGAGCCATGGTGAGAACCAAATTCACTAAATGATAGCCATTTAAGTTTCCGTCTTCCAGTCTTTCAAGAAACAGCTGATTTGGCATAGTGGTATGTTGCTCTGACTGTAGTGCACAGAGTCCTGGGGCCAAGACTTGGCAGTGAAATGCATGGCGTTAGCACAGCATTTTATTCTAGCAACTTTCTAAGGTTATGCAAGCAATGTTTAAAATGTGTCCCTGTTTTTTGGACTTTTGCACCTCCAATAAATTTTGGCTTTTTCCAGATTTCTTGTGGTCATGTGTTGCAAAGTTGAGAGATACAGTTGAGTGTCAAGGGGATTTTACAAGGAGCTAAGAGCTTCAGGGGAAGACAAGTTTAGTCCTGCTTATACTGAGTCTGCTGGCATTGTTAATAGCACAACAAGCAGTGTACTTGCTTTCAATGCAGAAGGCTGTGGGGTCTACTCACACAGTGTGCAGATGCATTACTGTACTGTATTGTACTTTTAAAGAAGGTGGATGCTGCAGTCCTGGCAATGTCGTCTTTGGCAGAGATACCTATTAACGACCAACCTGTTATCAGTTTGCCATCCATTCCCTATTGCAATACTACTAGCTTATCATTTTTTAATATATCATGGGCAATTTATTCCCCAAGAGCAACAGGCACTTTATTTGTAGATGAAACAATGAAATATAAAGTTGTTTGCTAGCAGCAACCCCTTCATTAGTTACAGATCTCTTTAATGTGGAATTATTCAGATGACTTTTACTTCTGCAGAGATTGTGCATTTTACTGATACTGGTGGATTGTAGATGTCTGAGTAAATTTTTATGATGGAAATGTCCTGAACTGGGACGTTTTGTCCTTATTGGTGCATGCATTTTGTTTCATTGTTTACTAGAAAAAGGTTCAACACAATAATTTTAAAACACCGTCTAACAACTGTACTGTATTATACAAGGAATATAATTTAATACAGTCAGGAAGGTGTATCAAAGGACACATGTATGTTTCATATGCAATGGGCCTATTATTTGAAAATGTTAAAGTTATACTACACTATTCAGGTAGTCTTTTAACCTGTTCTTTAATCTCACAGAAAACAGCCAAAAGTTAATCTTTATCTGCCACTGGCCAGATGCATTTTCTTTGAATGTAGGTTTCAATGCTGTTTCAAAGAATGTGAGTTTCAAGGGCAGATAAGTTTTAATGCTAAGTCTATTTTCATTGTGAGACTGCAGTGCTTTGTTTAGCAGATGTCTATTAGTGTTTGTGCTGTAAAATGTAAAATAAAACTTTTAAATGAAATCCAAATCATTGTAGAAGTAAAGCAGTATGCACATTAAAGTGTTTATGGTAAATGGGGTGAAATAGTCAAGTAATGGGACATTGGAATGGCTGCAGGGGGGAGGCCCCATACAACCATGATTTTGTGAGGGGGAAGAGCGGCAAACTCAAAGCCAGCCCTGGCTGAACTATACCTCTCAACTGCCCAGATTTTCACAGAATAAATAGATTTTTGCTTCTTATTTTTGGTTTTCTCATCATAAAAGTTGTGGTTTTCTGGCAAATCATTTAGGAATGAAGTCACTAAATCATGACAAATTGAGTTTCAGATATCATACCCTTCAGAAAAATGCATGCTAAAGCAAGACCTGTTAGTCTATCAATTGTCTAAGTTTATGCAATAGCAATTTTTAGTACTGTCTGTATGTTCCCCCAATATATTTGGCCTTGTCCAGATTTCCTGCATTAAGAGGTTGAGAAGTACACATAAATAAATCATTTTATAGAGTTAGATATTTACAAACCTCTCAACTATCCCTGACTTTGGCACAAAATGCTGCTATCCCCCTAATAATCCCTACACAAAATGGCAATTTTGGAAGGAGATGTGGAGGGTTTACAATTAATAAATAATTGTAATGATCAGAGTTATACATTACTGTAATTTCAGAAATGCATGTAGATTCTCTTATTTTGTAAGCTGCTCAATTTAACAGTACTAATATTTAAAAAGTGTCCCTTCTTTGATAGGTTCCCAGCTTGTATTGTGTGGCTATTTTATATTTTTGCATCACACTTTGGTTCATTTTTCATAAAATTGTGGTTTTCTGGCAAATTAGTGGCAAATCATTAAAGACTGAAGTTAGAAAATAATGATAGACATTTGAGTTTCAGAGTTCATACCCTTCAGAAAATTCATACTAATGCAAGACCTACTTATTATCTTTCTAAGTTTATAAGAGCAATATTTAAAAATTGTCCTTATTTTTGGCCTTTGTCCCACTTCTATTTATGGCTTTGTCCAGATTTCTTGCTCTGAGGTTGAGCGGTATGACAAAATATGTCAGGCCCACCACCGTCAGCCAGAGACATTTCAAATTGTGACATACTTGTTGCACCCCACTCCCCATGTAGTGACTCTGGATGAATCCAAGAAAGGCAAGGAGAAGTTATGCAGTGTAAGTGTGCAAATTATCCCTCTATCCAAGGTAGACACAAGTACTACAGTGGCTTTTCATCTGTCCTTGATTTTGCAGAATGTTCTGTTTTTCTGTCATATTTTATACTGTCGATTTATCCTTATTATTATTCAAAAAATGCATGTTGTTGGACTGCCTGCTGTTCTGTGTTTAAGTAGCAATGCTTTAATGAACATCAGGTAAGCTTGTCTGAGATTATAAGATGCAAGTAAGCTTTAATAAGCATACTGTTAAAGAATTACCAACATTGAATGCCTTTGTGTTGTTGCCATGCAGAGAATATTTACATAACTTGATAACGTACAAGCCTTAGGTATTGAAATGCATATGACAGTATCTGTAATAAAGGACAGGATTACATTATTTTCAGAAGCTCACTACATTTGATGGAGACTTGCAGTCATCTTTGCAGGCTTTACCAGTAAACTAAACAGAATGCCAATCTATCACGTGTGTTCCATAACCTGTGCAATAATCCTTTAAGCAATTTAACTTGAGCTTGTTTCCTGTTTGCTGTTCATTTTTTACTTTGATCATGTTTTCCCCATGAAACAAATAGATAGTTGTCAGGCAGAAGGTCTTTTTCGGATAGGAAACATTTTGTACAAGTGGGGGTATCACAGAGATTGTTACTTTCAGCATGTTACTTGGTACTTTTATAAAGTAATGTATTTAAAAAGTAATTTATTTTTTCATGCCTCACAACCTTTTTGTTTCCATCTAGATTTTTTGATATCATCAAACACAATTTTCCATCTATTTATTTTGTTTTACTTTTTCCTCTTTTGTCATATTTTATACTGTTGTCTCTCTTATGCCTTTTGTGTAATTGGCAGTGCATTATACTGGTAGCTTTGCTTATGGGTGGCATGCATGTGAAGGTATTTGTCTTTAACCATTACAATAACACAAGAGCATTTATGAGAAAGCAACATTATGTAGTTTAATCAATGATTGCAAGCATTAAAAATAAACTTACCTAGCAAGTAGATGAGATACTCCTAGATTATATTTTGCTTCAATGCTCAGGGACAATCTTGATTTGCTCTAATGCCTCACCCCATGTTCACCTACCTGATGTTATTTCATTTGCACTCTTCAGTGCCTCCATCAAACTCTAAGGTCCTCCCCTTTTCTTGTATACCACTTTCTAAAACTTACCTCACTTCCTGACTATTATATTTTACAAACTCTTTCTTATATACACATCAAAGTCTACTTTCTTCCACCTCAAATCCAATTGACCAAATATACACTCTATCAACTGTATTTATAGTCTGTCTTGCTATATGAATATGACTTATAATCACATACCATTACTACTACTGATTGGCTGACCTCATTAGTACCCCTTTCTTGCCATCTGACTATGACATTTAAATGCTGACATCACAAACTATAAAACTTCTTTGAACCACCACTAAGTAGGCTCACATTTACCTACAGACCCAGATCTTCACATCATATGCCCCTTGTGTCACTCTTATATGCTCTGCAGGCATTCAGATGATTATGACATTACTTCTAGTTTTCCCATGCTGACACAAATTACCCAGTCACAGTCTACCTCATATCCTAAAGTAACTCACTACTGGTTCATTATACAGAATGTGAACATTCTCTATAGTACAAAATTACATAAGTAATATTAATAGTAAATGGTCACAACTGGAATCATAGCTTAAAGAGACAGACTGATGTCCTCCAAAATTTTTAATGAATATAATAATCTTACAGTATGCAAACCTGTTCAGAGGCAAGGAGGTGGTGTACTGGCCCTGGTTATCAAACAACTAATCTTACTTCCTCACTTATTGCTATAAGGAATGATATTAGAGACAGCTGTCCAGTGGTGGCTGGTGACTTCAAATCAAAGGGGGGCTGCATGAGACAGTTGAATGGGTGGGGCCAATGGGAAGGGGTGTGACCAACTAAAAAGGGTTGGAGCTATGCTCAAAACCATAAAAACTGGACTTTAATTAAATACGCTGCCCTGGGTGCCAAACCGTCATTATGAGAGTCCAATCAAGGCAAAATGAAGTGTAGAACAAAAAAAATATTTCAATGCATTGGCCACATGACAGCTTACTTAATATCTAGATGGAACACACACTCACACACACACACACACACACACACACACACACACACACACACACACACACACACACACACACACACACACACGACAAAAAAAAAATGACAGTTGGCAAAATAACTGTCACATTTGACTCTGCAAAGTGTGTGTGTGTGTGTGTGTGTGTGTGTGTGTGTGTGTGTGTGTGTGTATGAAGTTTTGCTTTTATTGTGCTTTATATCTTAATAAATCTTCATGATTCCTCAAGTAGAACCAATTACATTTATGTATTCTTAAAGGCTATTTTGTAAGTGGAGTTATATACCATCTTCCAAATATATTTGTGTGTGTGTGTGTGTGTGTGTGTGTGTGTGTGTGTGTGTGTGTGTGTGTGTGTGTGTGTGTGTGTGTGTGTGTGTGTGTGTGTGTGTGTGTGTGTGTGTGTGTGTGTGTGTGTGTGTGTGTGTGTGCATTGATCTGGAATTTAAACACACATATACTAGTGACACATAAATATGCAGTGTCTGCTCATGGTATAAACTGTCATTTGTGAGAATAACATATACAGTATATGTTTAATAATTCCTTATGATGAATACATTTTACCATTTACCCAAAGTATGCCATAGCTTTCATACCATAAAAAGTGAAAAGAGTTGATTATTAAGCTATGATGCTGATTCTTTTTCAACTGGTCTGCCAACTGTTGCACTCTTTTTCAGCAGGTCTGTAATTAATATTATCCTCAATATTTAAATGTGTCATTCAGCTACTTAATACCAGCTTCTGTTACTTGGTTTTCATTTTACTGATTGCCATACTCTCCTCTCTAATTTGGCCTCTTCTTAAACTCTTCAGAATAAATTAATTTAGTTTTCTTTGTCTTTACTGCTATCTACTCCTCATAATCTGATGCAGTTCTGTATATACTTCAAATTCAAAGAATTTCATTTGTGCTAAAGAAATCCTCAGTGTATCTCTCCTTCTCATTTCCCCTCAACTTCTTTTTTTCCCCTTATTACCTTCATATGTTTCACAGTATTCCTTTTTTATTCCAGTTATTTATTTATTTTTTAATGTGTGATTAAGTTATTCGTTATTTATATTGTGCCTGCAAGGCATTTATTCTGCTTGCTTTCCTTCTGATTTCCATTACATTAAATGCACGCTCTATACACTGTGAAGTCTGCTAGTGACAGCATTTCAATTATTTTTTAACATAATAATTTAACAAACCTTGTAGTCTACAACATATCTGTACTTTATATCTTCCCTACTCTTCTGAGTTTGTTGTTTTAACAGAACATTTTCATCAAGTATAACTTTTAACTTAAGTTCTTAAGAAAAGTAACATAATTCATCAGACACAAGTATATATTATGTTATTTTTATTTTCCATCAGTTTTTTGTTGCTATGCTAAAAAGTGTGTGTGTTGGTAGGGGTAATGCTACTCAGCACACACAAGGAGTATGTACATTTATTTATTTATTTTTTATTCATTATTTTTGGACCATCTAACCTCCTCCCTAGCTAAGAACATCACAATACATTGAAGGCAATCCATTCATTCACCAGTTCTCACATTATTGGAAGATGCAGGAGGAATAGGAGGAAGCTAGCAGTCATGGTCTTCATCTTGTAGGAGTCCAGATGACTTTTAATGTTCAACTAACATCATCTGCTGGCCTACTAGGTGATGGGAGGCCTGTGGTGCTGATCCTGGGGTAGGTACCATTTCTTTAAGCCTATGATGCTTAGCTTGGCAATGATGATGCATCTATGAGTATTTGTGTTTTGTGTGCATTTATGGCCCTTTCCTTAAACATTTCTGCCATGACATGAAACCACCTTCTCCCGTCCACAGGATGGACACATCATTGTAGCACTGATCAATCACTGCTGTCATTGCCTATTTTCTTTCCATAACTTAAGGTTCTGATCTATCATTGGTTAGCTGTGACACAGGCAGAGCTTTATGTTTTTTTCACGTGAACCATTTCCACATGCATTTCATAAATATGGCTGAGGCAGATGACCAGATCTGCTGATTTCTGTTTCCCTCATTTCTCTTTTATGCACTGGTACTTAACCCCTTCTTAATAACAGAGAATTACCCATGTGACACCCCAATCCCATTTTAAAGGGAATGGATGGATGTGCTTCAGAAAAGCTAAATAATTCCTGAAAGAAGAGCCATTGATGCTAGAGTGTGTGTGTGTGTGTGTGTGTGTGTGTGTGTGTGTGTGTGTGTGTGTGTGTGTGTGTGTGTGTGTGTGTGGGGGGTCATTATATTCATTCACTCATCGTTGGACATAAGTAGCACATGTTCACACACACACACACACACACACACACACACACACACACACACACACATACACACACACACACGCATTTTTTTCCCAAATCCCTCTCTTTCACATAAAAAATCTAAATTGAAAGACCTCTCTCTTGGCAATATAGCCATTGAAGTCACTTCTCATAGTAAATTATTACAGATGATACTGGATTACAATCTTAAACTCAACCTGCACGTGTAAAATTGCATAACAAAAACTCATTACAAACTAGGAATGCATTAAAGAGCCAAACACTTTCTCAGTGATACAACTAAAACTATACTTGCTACTACTTATTTCCTCCCCACACTTCTCTCTGGTGCTCCCATCCTACTAACCTTCAGACATCAGAAAACAATGCTATAGCATAGCTGTTAAATTTGTAGCAAATACCCCTTTCAGAACCCATCACTGTAAAGCACTAAAAAAGCCTACATTGGTTAGAACTACTCCATCAACTAAAATTTGCAGCAAATAACCCTTTCAGAACCCATCACTGCATAGCACTAAAAAAAGCCTACATTGGTTAGAACTACTCCATCAACTAAAATTTGCAGCAAATACCCCTTTCAGAACCCATCACTGTAAAGCACTAAAAAAGCCTACATGGGTTAGAACTACCCCATCAACTAGCAATTATTCAGAATCCATCTGCTTGTCCAGCACTAAATAACATGTTACAAAACTATATTCCTAGTTGGTCATTACAATCCAGTGACCAAAAACTCCTGTCTGTCCACAAACCTATCAGATCTGCTAGGCATTGCCTGTACTCATACCATGTTGCTATGGCCTGGAACTCCGTGTCTCTATCTATCAGGTTGACACCCTCCATCCCATCCTTCAAAACCATTCTGAAAGACTTCCTAGCCAAAAGCTGTATCTGTTCTTCTCAACACCTGAATAAACTATTTCCCTAAATGTGGACAAGTACCTATTCATACCTTACATCTCCTTACCCGCTCTTCTTCACTCACTTCTTTATTTCTGTCAAGTTCTCTGCCCTGGCTTTCTCTCTAAATATACCACAAGCCTGCTTTCCTCTCACTTTATATTGCAATTCTTGTTTGTAGTATACTAACTTAAACTTTAATTTCTCTATAAATTAGATATAATTTCTCTATTTAATCATCATATAACTTGTATCAATTCTTAAACAATGATTTCATATTCTGTCTAATTTTGTATAATTATTTAAACTGTATTTGTTTTTTATTATTTTAAAGACTGTAAAATTATTATTCTTAATTTTTTTTATAATACTATGGAGCTGTTCTCCCTGGGCCTCTATAGAAAATGAGTTCTTAAACATTCAGACTTTCCTGGTAATCAAATGTCAATCAATCAATCAATCAATAAATAAATATAATTGTATATTGATGTGACATCATCATGCTATATTCTAAAACAAATCTAAAGCAAACTCTGCAACTTGGACCACTGATATTTAAATACCACTTTTTTTTGTCTCCTCATTTGCTGTTCACAATGGCATATTGGAGAAAGTATTATATATAAGGCAGTGATTCATTCAAAACAGAAACTGAAAAAACATCTTGGTTCAATAGTTAATAATTATAAATATATAAATACACCCACACACACTCACCACAGAATGGATGAATTGATTTTTCACGAACTGGTTTATATAAATGTGATGCAACATTGCATGGAACTCTGAAATGCTGGTTGTTGAATCTGTACTATATTATTTTTAAAACAAACCCTACAAAACCTGGACTCTTTGTTAAATTTGACATTACAATCAATAGAAACCAAAGCTAAAATATCAAAGTATAATTCATGTTCTACTCAAATCACTTTAGCATATTAAACTTTTTTGAAAAGGTATAATCTGAAACGAAACCTTTAAAAAATATTATTTTCCTTTATAGATTATGTCTAGTGGGCAGTTACAGTGGTGCAGCGGTTAGCGTTGCTGCCTCACAGCAAGAGGTTCTTCGGTTTCATCCTCGGCTGGGGTGCCTTCTGTGTGGAGTCTGCATGTCCTCCCTGTGGTCGCGTGGGTTTCCTGCAGGTGCTCTGGTTTCCTCTCACATCCCAAATACATGCTGTAAGTGGATTGGATATTCTAAACTGGTGCTAAGCATGAGTGTGTGCATGTGTGTGCCTTCTGTGGAAGGTTGGTCACCAGGCTGGCAACTCGACACTGTAAAACTCCACTGCCAATCATAAGTGGACAGGTGATCGGCTGTGGCAACTCCTAACCAGGAAAAGAAGATAGATTATGTCTAGTGAGAAACTGAATTACACACACCCATGTATGTGTATGAGGGGGGGGGGGGGGGTTGAATCACATTTTTTTAAAGCTGACAGGCAATCATCTAGCTAATAAGCTTCAGATGTATTCAGTTTTTGAAGACAAGCTAAGTAAGAAACCAGTGTCTTTTTATTGTTAGAAAGGTTATTTGGACTGCACTTTGACTTAATGCTTCAGTGCTCCAGGGCATGGAATTTCTGCAGTCAGTGTCCATGTGGAGTTTTTGGGTATGGTCTCCTCAGTCCTATGGCTGCATTAAAAAAATCATGCTTTATGGTCATGTAGTGTGAACTGTCTGAATATATATATATATATATATATATATATATATATATATATATATAGAGAGAGAGAGAGAGAACGATATCCAACACCCATGGGAATTGGTAGATGCCGGTAATTTTTGCTTGCTTGAGAGTTACTATTAAAAATAGGCCTTACTAATAGTGTATCCTATACTATTTGTTTGGTTTAACTTGTTCTCAGGTTGGGGAGAGAGGGAATTTATTCCTCTCTTCCTGTTTAAAACTCTAAAAATGTAAGGAATGTTACTGCGAGGGGGAAAGCACCTCAGATATGTTATTAACATGTAATTCTACAGAATATACAGTGAGGTGTTTGATTTTTATTGCTTACTTAATAATATACGGTTGATTTGAAAAAAAATGGAAAAGGTAGAGACAGAAGTGACCCAATGATAATACTTATTTTTTATTCTTTGATTAAGAATATTATAGTATAATGATAAAAAATAGAGAAAGTAAGTTCTGAATAGCTGAATTTATTAAATATTTTAATAGTTGCATAAGATTATGCTATTGTGTGGTTGAATGCTGTTAAATTTAGTTTATTATTTTCATGGTATACCTTGCGCAAATGATTTTGTAGGTGACTCAGTTCAGTAAATAATGCACATGATGCCATAGATTGAGCCATCACTTTTGTAGTCCACCAAATTATGCAGTGTTTAATACTGTAAGTGTAAAACAGAAATCAGTGAAACTTGATCAAGAATATGAAAAATACAGACAAGTGGAATTACAAAACAGTCAGAGGCAACTATATATGGCCAAGGATATGTTCATCTAGTATTGCAAACTAAGAGCCAAAGTGATTTGTGAGTCAAATGAAAAACTGAATAAGAATTGCGCCTGAAAAAACTTGTCAAACTTGTCTACTACACCAGAGAAGAAAGATCTAAAATATCAAGGCAGACATATTGTCAGACTTAGCACATTAAGCAAAATACATGAAAATAAACAGCTATGGTAAAGAACATCATGGATCAGAAGAAATAAAGCACACAAATTCATGGAGGAATTCATAGAGATGTAGTGCAGGTATGTGCAAGAGTCACATGGTTATTAGGTAATACCCAGAATGATCAAATATCCCAAAGGAATCATCCAATGCTAATGTGCCTCTAGCTGCAGTCCATTAGTTCTTCATTTCCTAGGTAGATACTAGACATTCAGTCAAGGACACCATTGAGGTGTTTAGCCCAGTTTTTCTTATTGTCCTATAGCACTATCTGCTGCTCCTGGATGTCCACCACAGCCAACCTCTCAGTTGTTAAGGAACATGACTTTACCTTGGCATTGTGTTGCATGTTAATAACACAGTTACAACACTGCTGTAATATGTGATTATGGTCTCTCCCACAGGGTTTAGATCATGGAGCACTGCCTGCTATCAGCCTCATTCTCTGGATATGTAGACACCTGTCAGCACATAATACAGAGTCATAGATTGTATGTTGCTGCAACTGGTATAAAGACAGCTAGAAACATGGGTAACATTATCATGCCATACTATATTCAAAGGAGCCGTTATTAACATATGACTGATACATGGACAGATATGGGAACACAAACAGCATGTGCACTTGTCACATAGTAATACCTATGTCCTTGTCACAGAGCTCAAGAAATCATTTAGGAATATATATGGTAAGACAGTCCTCCAAGCTGACAATATTAGGGTACAGTTTGGTGTATACAGATAGCATATTCCTAACTTAGTATGGAAAATAGACATTGTAGGCATAGGACTGTTGTACTCACCACAAAAGGGCATCATATAAATTAAGCAGGCCACACAATCACCATGTAAAGTGGCAAGCATGTACAGGTATGGGTTGTCCTGGTATTATGGGCTACACTGTTGCCAGTAAAATCTATATACAAAATTCTTTTGTAGGAACATATAGTCATAAATGTAGCAGCTTTAAGATGTGAATTACAATGCAAGGGTGTACATCATTAGGAAAGCATTGAAAATGTGATGGGCATACACACACACACACACACACACACACACACACACACACACACACACACACACACACACGCACACGCACACGCACATGCACACTCACAGACATTATTGGCCTGAATGAGTCTGTAAAGGCTTAAGAAGGAAAAAAAGCAAAATGTCATGGACATTCAGACGCCATATAGCTGAAACACTTGATATCCTTAAGAGGTCATTTCCATATATCCCATGGGCCTCTATTACAGGGGGTTTAAGGTATCATACAGTGAAAACTCTAGTTTGGGTACATTTTTCTTGCAGTTTGTGGTAATATGCTTGTTAGGAAGGGCGGGGTCTGTATGTGAGGCAAAGGCCATAAGACTTAGGAAATGAGTTAAGTTCTGATCAGGGTCCAATGTTCGATTCAGCTTTGTGTTGGAGGACCTTGCAACCTGATTATGAGTACCTGAAGATGTTGTACAAGTAGTAAAAATAGAATGACTTTTTCCCAGACTCGTACTACAGTGTTTAGACCCATATCCCTTCTCTAATATCAAGTCAAACATCCTATATCTACTTTTCTCTGGAAGGGAGTCTAAAATTTCCTCTGTATATTCATCTACTGACTGATACCCCACCACCACCCTTGGTACTGAAATTTTTGAATCTAACGCAGTTTCATTTATCTTTGACATCTGAGCTGTATTTTCAGAGCTAAGGTCGGCTGCATTGGAAATATCTCTTTAGGCTCTTTGCCTTTGTTTTTTAGAAAGTAATGCAGCATTTGACTGCTCATTTTCACTGACAGGCTAACCTCTCCTCTTGTTTGGAATGATCTTCCTCATTCTTTACCAGCTTCTAAGTCCAAAGTAAACCTTGAATCTCTGATGCAGCCCCAGCTATCCTAAAGGGTTTGCAGGGCAATCAGATGTGTGTCAGTGCCCTTACTCAATTAGAAGATACAAATAAAAAATTGTGACTGAAGAAAATAATAATTTGTTTTAAATGACCTGGTATGTCTGTAGTTCAGGTCTGCTAATACCAATGATTCTGAAAAATAAAAAAATACTGTCCAATATGTCAGGTAGAAGAGCTACTTTGAATGGATTGGACCTGGCTAAACTTAAAAATGAGGACCATCCAAAGACCTAAAGTAAGATACTCTGACTGGCATTGGTTAGGATCAGTAATAAATCTTGTACCTTCTGCATGAGAGACAACAGCAAAGTTGATTTGCCACTGTATAAATGACCTCTTAAGATTTTTTCTTAATATGTCATGAGTTGCCATAAAAATAACTATACTATTTTTCCTGTATTTAATTATTTATTTATTTTGGAGGTGGGTTTACTATGGTATTGGTGTAATTAAGATAGTGTGAAGTACTAAAGGTAAAATAATAACAATTATACCCCATCCAAACGCTCACGCGTTCACGCCAGCCGCGTGCTATCGGAAACGTCCGATGAACGCATTTGTTCGTCGGAAAAGGAGTTATTTTTCCATTAGTTTTACATTCTGAATTTTACCAATGTTGTTAATGTTAAACAAGATAAACAAAATCAGTTAAGCTAAATTTCCGAGAAGCGTTCCGGATTTATTTAGTTATCCGCCGTTAGCTTTAAACCAATTTATGAACAGTGAGTAAAACCAGAAAAAAGCAAGAGAAAAATTAGTGTTTTTAAATTATGTCATATTAACATAGCGAGACGCTAGCGAGAAACAGCAAAAATAAAATAAATACAACACACACATCTTATTGTTATTTTAAAGCGCCATCTTATATTAAAAACATTAAAACAATAAAAATGAAAAAAAAAAGCAACGGAGATTTTTTTCTCCCCCGCGCTTTTTCAGCAGTGTACCTGATGTACCGCAGCCATCAGAAGAACTCAGAACCGCCGCCAGACAGACCGTGGAACGGCAGCAGCAAGCATATGCCCATTATTATTTCTTTTCTTAAGTTTCTTTTAAAAATATATGTGCAATAAATAAATTCATATAATGGTGGTGGGTACGTTATTTCACGGTTCGTTTTTGTTTTGCTGGTGGCCCTTCACGGGACAAAACCACCAACCCACTAAATCCAGCATTACCCACACCCAGGCGTGGGTTATTGCTATAATAAACTGGATTTCAAGGAAATGTATATAATTACGTATCTTGCTGTTAGCAATCATTGTCCTAATTAAAAAATCTTATGTCAACTTGGTAACGAGCCTCTCATGTACCCTTGATTTTCAAGGATGACCTAGGTTTTGACTCATATTTTATCTTTATCTTTCTTAACCTTCCTGACCTGGAGAATTTTGTAGGGATAGTGGTAGATTACCTACACAATAAGGAAATAATTAGTAAAGTAAATAACTTAATTTCAGAATGTATATTACTACACTATCTCTTATTCATTGAGGTTTGAATTTAAAATATTTTGTTTAAAAGTGTTCCTGACTGTGATAATTTCTGAAATGGCATTGTTAATTTTGAAGTCTGCCACTGAAACAGTTATTAATAGCGACTCTCACTTAACTAAGTAAACAATAAACAGTTTGACATGTTTGCTATGACTGACATGTTTAAGGTTCTGATGATTCTTGACTAGATGGCAACTAATTTGAGAGCAAATGTTAGTGTTTTTTTAAATAACTGGTGCTGGGTGATATAGAACTAAAACTTGACTGGTAGCAGCCTTTTTGCTGCTTAGGATGTCACGGTGATGTTTGTGTTCGAGAATGTAGCAGTTCCTGAAGCACCTGGCAGACCAGGAGTTGTTTAATATGTAAGACTCTATACGAGAATTAAAATTCATTGACAGCACAAATAAACTCTGCCTTAAAGCCAGACAAATAACAACTGTTGAATGTGCATTTTAAAATCTTGAGCCAAACATGGCATGATATGAAAACTACCAATAGCTACTATCAATTGACAGTCTGGATTCAAAGGAAAACTTGTTTGCTATCAATGAACTCAATGCAAAAGCTAAACATATTAAAATAACCTTTGATCAATGTTATCCTGAGTGACAATGCCTGATATACATAGATAACCATCAAAATGAACTTCCCAGGCTGAATGGGATTAAACATAGCAGCAATATCAGCACTTAACTTCGTGCCCATGACCCTCCATTTCAGAAACCTTCACATAAAAACAAGGCCACAATGACAGTGCCCAGCAAGTAACAATACCAGGATAAATAAAAAAATGGTATTTAATCAATACTTCCTGTCATCAAAACCTTCTACTAATATTGGATATTATTATTACTACTCTTACTGTCACTGACAGATAGTTCAATTCAAATATATGCATTCCTCAAAAACTTTTAATTTTGTTGAGCCATACACTAGAATGTGGTGATTAAATGTGAGGCAAGTTTTAACAATCTCCTTAACTCCACCAATTCTGATTCACACAAGGACAACCGAGCTTGCATGCTAGCTTCACATCTATTATTCTAGAGTCAATGCAGCACCTGATGAATAGATTGAGAAAGCACAATTGCAAGTGAAATATGAAAAGTATGTGTAGCAGGTATGAAATATGTGGGTATTTCTGACTAAGCAATTTTATTTAATTCAATATAATAGGTCTAATGTGAGAGAGACCAGAAAAATAAAATCAGAATGAGAGTAAATCTCAGTGCCAGAAGATTATTCATTAAATAGATTTCTAAAATGGTGTTGTACTCTGTAAAATTTGTATATTATATTTTTGGGATGACTCTGCTTTTATGAAGTTGTATCCTTGGTATGGAACTACAGACATGAAAAGAGATTTAAACTGTGCAACAAAACTAATTGCAAATATATCAATTTTAAAATATCAGACTGTAATGCAAACACAGGTTGATTAGAATAGTAAAGTAGCTCTTGTATCCTTAATGTGCAAAAAAAAAAAAAAAGAAAAAAGTTACCTGACTCCAAGCAAGTGGCATCTATAGATGCAGAAAAAGATATATTTAGGTAGAAATTGAAATTATGCCGTAGTATATGAATGTGAGAAATTCTACAAACTTGTCTATGATAAACACATCTCGGGTAGGAACAGACCATGAACCATTGCAAATGTTATTCAGACACATTTTCTTCAAATCAATGCTAGCATACTTAGTTGTTACTTTGATTTAGTTTATAAAAACATAATCTTCAAGTGAAATACAGACCTGGAAAGCAGCAGTTCACAAAAGATGTATAAAGTTGAGCGTATTTACTGTAAATGTGCTTTGAACTCTTAGAAAAAAATATTATCAGAGTAATAACATGGTTACTAATGTTAGGTGGTGAAGCAGAAGAATTCTTCACAACACATTGACACAGACTTTGAAATACTTTAAATAATTGAATTTACAATGACAGGCTGAACAAAAAAAAATAATCAGGAAGGAGGTAATTTTAGTCAGAAGTAATGATTTGTGTTCTAGTCTTAAAGTTCAAAGGTGAGTAACCAGTGCCTCCTAATCATCTAAAAAGATAAGCACTTGAGAACAAACATCTGCACATAGTGAAGTGTAAGAAAACTCAAAATATAAAAGCTATTGGCAAAAACTGTTGACTCAAGTAGAACATGCAAAACTATGATGTGCAATGCTTACAACAGCAACACTTCAGAAAAAAAAACTGCTGACCTAGTCTGTGGTCAGTGACTTAATTGATTTATTCTGTGGCTATACTGAAAAATAAATACATCTTTAGAGCAGAGTGAGAACAAATTTATTTAATTTCAAAGAAGTCACATGTTTTACATGTGAAGATTATTATTCCAGGTACACTGAATTAATGACATTAACAGACATGAGTGAAAGTTTGCTTCATCTATTAACGTGTATATTCTTAAAATAGAAAATACCTGATGTTGTCATCCCTGTTAAGTGTCAGGAATTCTAAAGATTTTTTGTAGGAAAGGGAGATGAACTACTCATAAAAATGTCCTGTGTTTTTGATAAATGAGGACAAAGAAGAGAGAACACTTTACTCAAAGAACAAAGTCTCACACCATCTCAGCTGTTAATGGACTGAGGACTGAAAGGCAAATGACCAACATAAGCTATATTATTAATGCTTGGACATCATTACAGATTATTGGAAGAACTCATAAACAGAAATCACAATAATCATAAAAATCATAGAAAATATAAAGCAAGTGGGTCATGTGGCCATATATACCTTGACATCACCTATCCTTAGAGCATGACTTCTTTTTTAGTGAGCCAATTATGCTGACGGTGAATTTGTGAATATGCAACCAACTGCTTAACTCCTTTTGAAAGGATGATAGTGTATGACATTGCTTGATCTGGAGTGGAGTTTTATTCCAGAGAAGTAGTATTCATTGTGTGACAAATCTGTCTCTCCACAGTGACTTATTTATTTTCTGAAGTAGGTTCATACCTGTGGTCCTAGTGCTCACTGGTCTGTTTTATTTGTGGAGATATAAAAAGTTTTTGTTCTGTTTAGTCCCTAATGGCTCAAAAAGCAAAGCACAGTATAAGGGACACTGAATACAGGGACAGACTTTTAGGCCTATGATCTGTTTTTGATAGAAACATTTCAGTTCTCTACAACTGCATGATATATTTAGTAAGATGCATCCCAAATGTACTTTGTATTCTGCAACAGAGCTAATCAGTAAGTTAAACAGAGGGTAAAGAACTTCTTTGAAACTTCAGAAGATACCCTTTGTGATTAACTGCACTAGATAAAATGGATTCCTAACCTCTCTTGCAAAATGATAATCATAGAAGATGGGACTATCTATGCAAAAGGACTCACAGTCAAACATCTATCTCTCTATCTATAGCTATATCTATCTACCTACCTACCTATAGAGAGATAGACAGATACATAGATGAATAGATATGTCATCATCTTTCTCATTTCTACACAGGGCAGGACTGTTGCTACATCTCTCAATTCAAGGCTGCTGTCTTACCTTTCCCAGCTGTTGCAGGTCTTCAGTCATGCAATCTAGCCATCTCTTTGCAGGATGTTTTTGTCTCATCTTGACTTCTTACTTCCTTTTCTAAATCATTTTACTCAAATCGTCAGTTGCTTTTGTGTACATGGCTGAACCACCTTAGTCTGCTTTCCTCAACCTTCTGTGCATCTAGGACTACTTTGGCTTCTGCTCTGATGTTATTATTTCTTCATCTGCCCTACAATAAGTACTACCCTTTCACATACTGCATCAACATCACATCAAGCTTCCTCAGAGTTCTGCCTTCATTTCCCAGGATTCTGTGCAATACAGAAGTATTGATCAAACCGATGTTTTGAACACCTAACTTTTTGCATCTTTGGCATTCTTTCCTGGCATATTACGCATGATATTTTCTGTCAGTTGGCTGCGGCACATCTCATTCTAGCTGTGATCTCTTTGTTAAGACTTCCCTTCTCCTCATCTACACCTCACAGTTACATGAAGTTGTTATCCTGTTTCACTATTTCCCCATTAATCTCAGTTTTCAAATTCTTCTGATTTCTACCATTTGTTGACATGACTATCTTGCTTGTACTTAGCTAAGTCTTACCTACCTTCTGTTTTGCATTCCAGCTCACTATCATTTGCAGAAGTGCCTGTTCATTGTCTGCATCTATTGCCATCTGCATAGAGTAGCTTAGCATTTTGATCTTTCTCCTCCAACCTTTTCCTAAAGTAATGCATCACCAGTATGATGGCTTTTCCACCCTTACTGTCCCTCTCCATTTTAAACTTATTCATCCAATAGCCATTTCCACACTTGTTATAAGTTAGCATAGATATACTGCTTGACCTAAAATATTTACGTTGTCCGTTTACCCTCATTACATATACTTATCTGTGTATACAGTTCAGATATTGTAATGGATATATTAAATCTTTGTATGTAAAAATATAAAATATTTTGTAAAGTCTTTCTCACCAATGTGGAACTTTTCTCCCTGTGTCACTGCTGAAAGGGGAATGCTTGTAATCCCAATCAAGCTATCCCAGTAATCAAATGGGAAGTAAATAAATAAATAAAGTGGGCTCAGAGCAGAACCCAGATGCACACCTGCTCTCACTGGGAACTCTTGTATGAGTCTGAACAATTTTTGTGCTTATATCTGAATCTGTAAAAATATGTATCTATGTAAGTGTGTAGCTATACTGATCAATAGTGAACTATTTAATAATTAATCTTATACTAACAAATAATGTGTGTGTGACTTTACTGTTTAATAGTGTGCTTTTTGCTTACATACTTTTACACATTTTACTGCATAACTTTACTGTTTAATAGTGTGCTTTTTGTTTACATATTTTTACACATCTTTGTATCTACATCCTTAGCTGTCTTATAATAGGAATCATTTTACTCATATGACAAAAGTCAAGGAACTGTTATAATAGACAAAACTTTGTAATGTACCTATGTCTTGTAAATACTACTCTGAAGTGTGGAGCTTTTCTCTCGGGGCTCCACTGAAAATGGACATATATCCAGTTGGACCAGCCCGGTCAACAAATGTAAAATAAAAATAAATAAATAAATGTAAAGTGTCATTATGCAATCAGAAGCCAGTGAGCTGAAATATTATCATTTTCTGAAGGGGTAATATGCATATCTTCTATGATGTCTTTGAATAAGGGGGCGGGACTTTGACAAATGTATAGAACTGGCAGTAGCAATCAGATCTAAATATAATGCAAAATTAAAAAAAACACACTGGTGTCCATCAACATAGATAAACTGTAGAATAAAAAAAAAAAAAAAAAAAAAAACTCCACAAAGCATACTACAGGTCAATAGATCATGACAGCAAGAATAATATCAGAAAATTGGCAAAAAAATGAAAAATAGTTAGGTATACAAAAGCAGCACGTGAACTTATGTTTGCATCTGAAGCCAAAGACAATTATAGATCTTTTTTTGGTTATCGTAAGAAGCTAAGAAATAAAACCCAAAAGTACTCTGAATGTACTCATAATGGTGCCACCTACATTAGCCCAGTAGACATTACCAATACACAGTAAACTCTCAGTTAACCAGAACTCAAGCAGCTGGCACTCTCAAGCAACTGGCAAAAATATTGAAGAAATACAGTACAATTTACATGTGCTGCACTTTCTGTTTTCCCCAGGAGAAACATGCCTTACGTTTTTAGTGTTATGAGTTTCAAAAAGGAAGATAGGAATGATTTCCCTCTCTCCCCAACCGGAGAACAAGTCAAACCAAACAAATAGCATAGGGCACAGTATTAGTCAGGCCTATTTTTAATAGTAACTCTCAAGCAAACAAAAACTACAGTTATCTGGCATCTACCAATCCCCATGGGTGCCGGTTAACTGAGAGTTTACTGTAATAGCAAAAAACATTCGGTGCAAATTTAACTCCAGCCATGATTCTCCAAAGTCCACTTATTTCTGAATGTTTTAGCCCCCCCCCACCACAACTAAAGAATGTGTACTGATGGTGCTGTCCAAGACTAAAAATACTGTTTTCATGGGACCAGACATTATGACTGGATGTTTAATAAACAGCACTAAACAAGCCTTGGCAGAGTTACTCCTTAAGCTATTTAACCTGAATTTAACTATGGGCTTTGCCCATGAGCTTTGGTGCACAACAGTAATAATGCCACTCCACAAGGGTGTCCCCACAACTGACCCAAGTAAGTATAGACTCATTAGCCTGGCGTGTCTTATTTGCAAAACCATAAAACATACTGTAACTGACCTGATAAACTGTGATGTTAGAAAATCTCATCAGGCTATACCAACAGCAATTCAGCTTTGTCAAGGCTAGTTCCTGTCTAATGAATCTATTTAACTTCTTTAAAAGTGTAGCACAGGCTGCTGAGAATAGTCACACTATCAACACTGTGTACCTTGACCTGGCCAAGGCATTTGAAACTATCCCCCATGCCTGCATAATCAGTAAGTTTAATGCATTACAAACAGAGTACAATGTAATCAAATGGATAGCAAATTGGACAGAAGACAGAAACCAAATGGTGAAAATAGCAGACGACTCATCAGAGCACATGAAGGTGACCAGGGGGTGTCACACAGGGCTCAGTTCTGGGGCCTCTTTGTTCAGTATTTACTTTTATGATCTCCAACTATGAACCAAGACCTCTGGCTAACCATTTTTGCAGACAACAGTAAAATGAGAGTCAATGGCATGCCCATCTCTGATGCCCAGTCCTTTCAAAGAGAATTTACATTCATAAATAAGCTGCACACTAAGAACAGTATGGAAAAACAATATGGAAACCCTATAACAAAAACAAGCATGAGTAAACTGGAAAGAGTACAGAGAAAATATACCAAGGGCATCCATGGATGTGAACATTTAAGTTATTATGAAACACTAAAATAAAAAGTGAACTTGTACACTGTCCCTTACAAATATAGAGGAGATTTCATTCAGGTATATAGGGCATTTAGTGACAACTACCTCTGGGAATGTTTGGGGTTATCAAACAGAATCATCAGACAACCTATGTAGAAGATTCTATAGGAATGAGACGTGTACTAACTGGTTCTCTGACAAAGTAGCCAATGTATGGAATACACTACCTAATTACATTAAAGCAAGTACTAGTTCAGATATTTTTAAGAACAGACTGGATACATTATGGGAACAAGTGTTTTGGTATATTGGCAACTTGAAAGGGCATTAATGCCCGTGCTTGAAATATTTGTATGTATGTATGTATGTATGCATAGACAATAAATGATAAAAAGTGCAATACTGTTACATTTGCTAAACTACTTCTTCCCCAGTATACAACATAGATGCCATCCCACTCCAAAATGAGAATGTTGTTAAAGACCTTGAAATTTAGGTTGATAATTCCCTGTGTGTGAACATCATGTAAAAACAGCAGTCAGAACTTGCTTCTACTTACTATATTTAATTGTCAAAAGAATATCATCCATATTTAAAGACTCCTTGTACCTTTATATTCAGCACTAATTAATACAGTTTTTGAATATAACGCCCCTTTGGGTTGCACCTCAGTAGACATATCAAACCACTAGAAAGATCCCAGAGGTTTCTAACTAAGACAATTTCTGGGTTAAAAACCCTAAGCTATGCATTTGCAACCATAGACTAAGCATGGATAGACAGTATGTGAAGTAAAAAATAAAGCCACAGCAGGCACTCACAGTGCAAACATAACTCTTCCAAAGAAAAAAGTGCAATGTCACTTTTTGAAAAACAAAACAAAGTAGAAATCAACAATGCACACCTCTTTTGTCAGAGTCTATGTAATACCAAAATCTGACCTCTCTAAAATGAAGATTCTATATGTCACTTATAAGATTGTAGCCTGTTGCCTGATATATGGAACCCCTATATATTTCACTTATGAGGTTGTAACCTGTGACCATATATATATGGAACCATATGTATGTCACTTACAGGTTAGTAGCCTGTGACTAGATGCTTGGAAACACTATATATCACTTACGGAGTTGCAGCATTAAATGCCAAAGGCCTTGCTGTCGTATTATGCTTTCATTGTAGATTTTCAATGTAGGATTTCTACTTTGTTTTGTTTTGTAAAAAGTGGCATTACACATTTTATTCTGTCTGGTGGACAGTAGCAATAAACAAACTCTATAATAAAAGGAAAAAAAATGCTGTCCAGGACCAAGAAGGAGCAGGTGCGAAGTTGTCAGCAATCTCTGCTTTCTCTGAACAAGCAAATAAGGTCACTGGTGAAATCCTGTAAGGCTAACTTCGAGTCCAAATAGTGCTAAGGACAATCACAAGGCCTTCTTCACATATCTCCGTAATCTCAAAGGTAATACTCAAATCTGCTCTAAACTGGTGGTCAATAACACCATATACACAAACGCCATAGATATAGCCAACCTGCTGGCAGACAGGTTCAGTGAAAACCTCACCCTCTTTCCCCCCCCATCAGTAAACCAGGACATCCCCAGCACATTCCCACTCCCCTCATCACCGAAGAGCAGGTCCTTAATGCCCTTTCAAAGGCAAAAAATACAGTCTCCATGGGACCCAATAACATCTCTGGCTGTATCTTATATGAAAACTCGCCAGCACAATACAACTAAAAACAAAAAGAAATACAACTAAAACAAAGTAAACAAATGACCCACACAGTAAAACTTGATAAAACAATTTATTTAAGACTACTGATAAAAACACTTATTTAAGACAGCTGACAGCCATAAAGCACAAGAGGACAATTAATTGCCTTCTTCTTCCAATAATTAAAAAATTCTTCAGATCCAAATTCAAAAATAGCTTCAAAATATAAAAAATTAGTAATAAAAAAAATATATGTTTATACAATATTTAATGAAGGTGCTTATACATGATTCTATCTCACATGAACCTTTATAATGAAATATAACCTAACCAATAATCAGGGTAAAGATGTAAATCAGACTTGGCTTTCCTGCCCTAATATGGCTTAAAAGCTAGCTAAAAGAAGTAAAACAAATCAAACTTCTTCTGTATATGGATCATCGCATTTTCACAAGAATATACTTGAAGATACTACATATCATTTTTCTAATACTTTGGTAGTTAAAATAATATGCAAAAAAAATGCAATAATATAAAATGCACCCTAAAAAGCATATGTTAAAAATAAGTAAGTCTTTACATTGTAAAAAAATAAAAATGCTTAAAATAAAATGTATGGCCAGGAATCAAAACTAACCCTCCTAATGGTGGCATGTGTGAAAATGATCTTATATGAACTCAGGCATGAGCTATCAGCTCCATTGGACACTCTATTCAACCAAAGCCCAAGCACCAGCTTTGTCCCAGCTGTATGGAGGACAGCCACTGTCATCCCTCTACACAAAAGTGGTGTGTCCACTGACTCAGGCAATTGTAAGCCAATCAGCCTAACTAGCCTGATCTCCAAGGCCATGGAATGCATTATCATGGACCATTTAAACAAGGACATTGACAACTTCCAAATGCTTGACCCCACACAGTTTGGTTTTGTGAAAGGGAGATCATGCCTGTTAAACTTAGTTGACTTCTTTGAAACAGTGACCAAAGCCATGGACGAGGGGAAGATGGTGCACACTACCTACCTTGACCTAGTGAAAGCCTTTGACACTATTCTCCACTCAGACATAATAGATAAACACTCCCAACTAGGCATCAAGCCATATGTTACCAGGTGAGTAGCTAACTGGCACACTGATAGAACCCACTCAGGCAAAATAGGGAAAGCCACCTCCAGTAGTAGACACATAATGAGCAGTGTACCCCAAGGATCAGTCTTGGTGCCTCTACTGTTTGGGATATACTTTTTTGAGGTGCAAGCCAAAACCAGTGGTCTGTGGCTGACCAAGTTTGCAGTTGATTGCAAGCTGGGCACTGTCTAATATTCACCTAGTGATGTGAACATCCTCCAAGAGGGCCTTATCCAAACTAATGACTGGTGCCAGAAGCATGGCCTCAAACTGAATGCTCAGAAATGCATCATTATCCCCTTTGGGGACAATGGCATCCCCACTAATTATCACATTAATAACAATGTACTAAGCACACAATCAGTCATGATTGACTAGGGCACCCAGGTTGATAGCAACCTCACTTTTGATTACCACTTTGCCTCCATTGTATGGAAGGCTTTCTACATGGCCCACCTTATAAATAAGGGTATTTTATTCAGGAATAAGGAGGTCATGACATCCCTTTACTCATCCCATTATCGAGTACAATGTCCCCTTCAGCATGTACCTTGCCAAGCACAGACAGCAGTTGGAGAGACCACAGAGGTTCCTCATCAGGAAAATCCAGGATCTCGGACACCTGTCCTATACAGATAGGCTAAAATCCCTGTTGTCTACTTAGTCTCGTACAGACTGGTCAGAGATGACCTGTATCTGGCATACAAGGCCATCTCAGACCCAGCCTTGATGGAGTTGCTGCACTCGAGCAACCCACATGCAAGGTCTTAACCTAATCTGTGACATGAATAGGACTTGCTGGTGGGATAGATTTTTGTCCCAAAGACTCCCACATCTGTGGAATAGACTCCATCTCCATGCCACGGAGAGTACCTCTCTATCCCTCTTTAAGAGGAAGCTGGATGACTGGATGGGAAACAGAAAATACATCCCTGGGATCCCACCTGTGTTGGAGAGGGGAAACGGGTGTCGACTTTGAGGGAACATGGGTGAAATTCTTGGCTAGGCTTATGAGTGTCCGGGCCAATAGCCTAGTATCATTCCATGAACCTATGAACCTATGAGACAGAGAACACTCTATGATATGTTATTGAAACAATGCTTTTTGGTTTCACATACTATAAAAAGGCCAGATTGAGTAATTAGGCAATATGTGAAGCAGGTAACTGTAGCTGTTAGTTTCCAATAAATTGCTAAAGAATCACATGGGCTAAAGGGAGAATGAAATAATGAGCAGATGGTTATTCCAGTCTATCAGTGTTAGTATTTTGTCTTATGCAGTTACTAGGCATGCCGTTCAAGGGTTCATCGAGGAGCCAGTCTCAGTTTTTCCAATTGCTCTCTATCAGAGCCTAGTAAACTGTCCTGCTCAGATCAACACAGCAAGTAAATAGAGGTGAAGACAGGGTCAAACCCTGAACCACAGGAGGCAACTGGTTTGAATAATCTTAATTCTCTGTGCTAACTGCCAGTCTACTTTTTATGTAATACATTTAGTGATCAGTGAATGGCACTGTATTATACTGGTAACAGAAAATGTATAAACAATATGACGAATGAGCTAAAAGATCATAATTAAAAAGAAAGTGAAAAAAAAAAGAAAACGATACTTGTACATATAGCCAGTGTTACCAATGAAAACAAATCTCACCAGAAAAAAATAGCAATGTAGGAAAAACATGCATTTAGCTAGACACTGCATTTATAAATGCACATTTTCTGTAATTACATTTAAATTCTTAATTTATATTTCATGAGACTTGAAGATTATATTGAGCAATAGTTTTTTCTCCTGTACATGACACATTTACTGAATATCATATTTCTGATATTCTGTATATATTTACTCTATCAAATGTATAGTTATAAAGTATGGTACCAATTTCCAAAGCAATTCAAGGAAGACCAGCAAAATGCCCTAAAATAGTAATAGTCAAAATTCATTTTAATATGCACACTATTTGGCTTCAGGCTGCAGTAACCCTTCAGAAATTGTCAGGTTTAGTTAGTTTCCAAACGGGAAGCTTCTGATGAGGCCTAACACATTGAGATGCTGACAGAGCATATTAGCAAATGACAGCTGCTTGGATACTGACCAGATTTCATACCATGAGATTGTTCATTCTGTTCAGAATTAATAAAAAAGACATTAATGAAAGCAGAGGGATTAATGAGCAAGACTGAGAAAAGTAAGGACTTCTGCTTGTTAAACCTTCTGATACTGTTAAGACTTTATGGTTGGCAGCTCTGTCTTTTAAATTGCTACAAAGTATTTTAGACTGCTGCAAATGTCTGAATGAATAATTCAATTGTTCCAGAAATATACCATGAGCAAAAGTAAGCCTGCAAGACAAAGTTCATATTTTTGTTCTTTATATTTAAAATTCAGGCACATGGACAAGTACAGCCTTAAGTCTTTTGTGAGAACACAATGTGGGTACTGTATGTGAGGCAAAGTTGTCATAGTGCTTGCAAAAATAATTCCTTGCTAATAAATGGTTTATTTTCAGACTGATATCATTCCAAGTAGAAGATAATACAAGTATAAGAAAGTTAAAGCAAAGCTGACGTAATGATAGAAAAGTATACATTCCAGGGATTGCATTTTACAGAATGTATTACTGTTAACATTAGCTCAAGTAAACTTCTTATTTAAACCAGAAATTCAAAAATACCACGTGTGTTGTATATGAAAGTGACTTATTTGAGAATGTGAATGTCATAACACTTTACATTTTTGGTATTTCCGCTTGCATGCTGTTGCTCCTTGAAAATTCAGTGTGGAGTCCTGACTAAATAGTCATTAAAGGATGCAGAATTATAAACGGGGGGTTGTCAGAGCTTTAGTTTGTGAACAAGCCCATAAATGGAATCATGTTGATCCATTGACAGCTACATCACTGAGGACTATTCACTCGAAAAGAAATGGCTGAAATAGCTTTCAACAAACTCAGGGGGTGTACTTGTGTGCATGGTGCAAGACACCGCATGCCCCCCAACATAAGCATACCTACTCCAACATCTCACAACAGTGGGGCAAAAAGAGACCTCCATTATCAGCAAAAGTTGTTATGCCCAAATTTTCTCGATCATTCGGCACTCAATGAAAGCACTTACAGCTGACTGACATGTTTCCCCATAGGTAGGTATCAGATTCACTGTCTGACTTCCATTTTGCAATGAAGCTGGAAGCAGCATACTAGTACTGCAATTTATGAAACAAAATGCTTATTAACTCAAACAGAATTATGCATATGTCTGCTAAACTGTACTGTCGCTCATAGGTGATTCATTATAGCAGGATGCTCATCATTTGATCTTTACTGCAGTAGTCTTAGCTATACAGGTTATGTCCTTCACAGGATACAACATCCGACCAGCTTCCGAAGCTTAAGGGCACCTACCACACACACAAATGATTAACAGCTCAAGCAGCAGTGTAAAAAATCACTGGTCTGGGCACAAAGAAATTCAGAGTTTCCTGCTACTAAAGAGATCTTCTCTTGTGGGCTTTTGAGGATTGGTGTCACCATTTTGCCATTGTTAGGCAGATATATTCCTCTTAGGAAAACAAAATCATCCACAATTTATTTTATGATTAAAACTTTTAGTTTTTCACTGAAATTCTTGACTTTACACTAGTAATATTGTTTTTCTTTGGCTGGCAAGTGACTTCTCATTCAGTTGAATGAATATGCTTACAGTTTTCCCTTTTATGTAAAATGTGCTGAAAGTTTGTTTGTGTCTTTCGGCTTTTCCTGGTTAGGGGTCCCCACAGTGGAACTCCGGTCCGCTAATGATTGGCAGTAGATTTTTACGTGCCGAGTTGCCAGCCCTGATGCACAACCTTCAACGAAGGTACGCCCATTCATGCATGTCTCCACACAGAAGACGGTCTAGCTGAGAATCGAACAGGACAACGTCTTACTGTGAGGCGACAATGCTACCACAGCACCACCACCGCAGTATGTTTTTATTTTTAAGCTTTTGTGAGAAAACTTTTATTAAATTGACTTTACAGTCTGGGGAAAGAGTATCGTGTGCTTTTGGGATGTATTGTGTTGAAAATACTTACTTTTACTGAATACTACTGTCAGATGTGCCTGTACTTCAGGCTTCATTTTCAGCTTTACCATGGAATAACTTACTGGCTACTTGGCTATTTCTTCCTTCCTACAACCACAAAAAGAAGACTTCCAGACAGCCTTTGTCCCTTCATCAGGCTATAAATTAGCCTTGGTCACAGATATAGGACTCTGCTGTGGCCATTTCCAGTTCCTCAGACCACTCATCTTCTTCTGGTGTTGTTCTTTCAACTAAAATGAACTGGGAGTCAGACATGTTCTCTACAGCTGTTGCAGTGTCCTTAGTGGGCATCGGCGAACCAAACTTGTTAATCTCGGAGGAAGGGAAGGACAGCACTTCTTTGCCTAGCCTGATTGTGATGACTGTTCCCTAGGATAATGTTCTTGATGTGTGGCAAGCTGCTTCAATGGAATGTCTGTTATAAAGAAGCAGAATGTTACATGTTTATCTTCCCTGTCTCATTTACTTTACACAGGGGAGATTTACTGGTCTTAGATCTGGGATTAGTTCAGATGCTTGACCCCTTTCATTCTGGTTTTACTAGTAAAATAAAATGGAATTCCTCTTTTTCTGAAGTTTCCCAGTGCAAAGAATATGGAAATGACTGAATGAACAACTTCTGTTTTTTTTTTTTTTTCTGAAAGTGTTTTTTTCTAATTGTCCCTTGGAAGACTTTCCATTTTTTGAAATTATGTCTAGGATGAACAACTTGTTTCAGTAAGAACACAATGACATTCCAGTAACTTTGAAAATGTATAGCTGGAATTTCCTCAACCCTCAACCCACTCCTGTGTCTTCTGTTCAGCCTATTCTTCCAGCTTTGAGGGATGTTTTTGTTATAGCCAACAACATGCCTGACAACCAGCCTGGAGCCTCTGAGAAGGGAGATAGATTATATAAAGTTCCTCAGTCTTACAGATTTCTATTTCCCAATCCCAGATCTGACCTCGCAGTGATTTTCTTGGGAAACTCTACTGCAAATAAACATTTGGTCTATGCTAATCTCTTCCATTCTGATAATTATGGGATAAACATTGCCATACTTGGAATAAGTATATTCCTCTGCCACACTTATTTTTAGAATTCTTAAATGTTAGATTCACATCTTAAGGTTTTTACTTGCTTCATTTGAGAATATGAGGAACTTTATGGCCAAGATTCTCTCCTCTGAAAATACTTATTCCTTCCATTTGTTCAGTAATTAAACACCCTTTGAAGTGAGCTTGTGACTTAGCTAA
This sequence comes from Protopterus annectens, assembly GCF_019279795.1. Classification (NCBI taxonomy): domain Eukaryota; kingdom Metazoa; phylum Chordata; order Ceratodontiformes; family Protopteridae; genus Protopterus; species Protopterus annectens. The sequence goes on along the minus strand of NC_056736.1, from coordinate 143,465,377 downwards.
TACCTCATCCAGAGCAGCTGCTATTGAAACTGTTTTGAGCAGGTTTGCACATAAAGATTCTAAAAATGTATCTGAATATAAAAGCTGAAATTTTGAATTCCACCTTGGAAAGGGAGATTGTTTTTAAAGCATCTGCTGCTGAGGTTCTGAAAAAGTATCATGAGACAGGAAAATTAATTTAAGGGTAGACTCATTTTTCAGCTTTCCTTCTGCAAGATTGTTAAACGATCATGGCACGTAGACATTCAAAAAATAATGGCAAGGAAGCTCCAAAAAATTAAAGGGGGTATTCCCATTCATCAGGAAAGCCCAGCACGTTTGAATAATTGTCTATAAATCTCAGCTCCCCTTTCCACCGAGCAAACGTTAAGGTCTTTCACAAAATTCAGCACTCTTATATCTTTGTTAACAACTAATATTGTACAAATTGATTCTGAGAGTAATTCATCAGGGGTATGCATGGCTGTGAAAGCCCATCTCTTCATTTTTGGAGAATCCTCAGTATTTAACAGACCAGACTTCTTTTTTCCCTCCTGTCATTTATTATTTACTGACTTGGGGGTGTCATAAAACCTGTTCCTCTTTCTATGATATGGCAGGGTTTTCATTCAATAATGTTTCTAGTATCAAAGAAAGAAGCCCAATGGAGACCATTTCTAGATCTTTCTTTTGCCAGTCAGTTTTTGAAAGTTCCAATGTTCAAAATGCTATCCCCTCACAACCTGTTTCTTCTTTTTCCCCATTCAGTTTTTTTTTGGTAACTCTACCTTTAAACAATGATTTATGGCCGTATTCCTATAGCCTAAGATTTCCAACTTGTTAAGGCTTTCCTTGTCTAGATTAAATATCAGTTCTCTATATTACCCTTTGGATAATGCAATGCTCTAAAGTATTCACAAAGTGTCTGGCACTATTGATAGCCTATTGCACACTGCAAGGTATTAACATTTTTGTTATTTTAGATGACTTGTTTATCTCTGCAGCATCTTTCTCAAAGTGTCCAGAATCCCTCAGATGACTAAGAGATCTCCTTTGTAGACTGAGTTTCTAGGATAAAATTCAAAAGTCTTGTTGGACTCCTTCCTACAGGACTGTATTCCTGAGGTGTCTCCTAAATGCCTCAGTTCAATGATTTTTTCTTCTGCAGGAAAAAAAGTAGGTCTGTACCTATATCTATTAGATCTGTTTCTAAGATGTTTCCACTAATTTCAGGACTTTATCAAGGGAATTTCTAGGATAATAAGATTAATGGCTTCCATGATTGTTATGATTCCACTCAACAGACTCCATACACATATCTCTCAACTTCTAAGCACTAGAAATCTGGACAAAGCCTAAAAGCATGGGGTGGGGGCAAAATGCCCAAAAATAGGGACAGATTTTAAATATTCATCTTATAAACTTGCAAAGTTGCTATAAGCACACTTATTTTGAATGCTATGAAGCCTAAAACTCAAATGTATGTCATTATTTAATAACTTCAATCCTTAGTGATTTGCCAGAAAACCACAAAGTGTATGAAGAATGGATCAAAAATATAAGGGAAAAATCTGGACAGTTAAGAAGTATGTCAATAATAGAAAAAAAAATCAGTGTTGCCTAAAATCAGTTTATATCCAACATCAACATGCCCCTTCTTTTCAAATTCCATTTTTGGGATTAGTGAAAAGGGAACTGCTTTGGTAGAGATACTAGTTATATTTGAATCAAAGTCTCTCATTTTTCCTTCCATCACCAACACAGTCAGTAACTACAGACTCATCTGACTTTGCTTGGGGATATGGGTGTAAAGTGCAGTTTAAAAAAAAAAAAAAAAAAAAAAAATGATGCTAGCAATCATAAATGCACTCAACTCAGTCATTATCTGTGGTCCTTAGGGTCTCTACAAATGATTAGAGACAACACCACAATGATATAGTTCATAGGCAAACAGGAAGTTGCAGATCTTACCCTCTGTGCAGATTAGCCATGGTAGTCTGGGATATAGCAATTCAGCACAATCCCACTCTACAGGTGACTTACATTTGGGTCAAAGCAAGACATTATGGCAAATTAACTTAGCAGGACTAGGACAGACTCTCATGAATGGAAAGTGAATCAGGAGGTCTTTCAGGATATGATCCATCTGTGGGGAGCACATCAGTATATTCTTTTACCTCCATTCACAGCAAACAATGGGAAAAATTATGCTCCAGGACTCCTTTCAAGCAGGCTTGAAGACATATGCATTCCAATTTCTTTGAAAAGGAATGTTCCTATATGCTTTTTCCATCCTTTTTAGTAATATCCAGGATAATTCTGAAGATTCAGATTGACTCTCCAAAGGTCATTGTGGTGATTCCCTTATGGCCCAGGCAGCAGTGTTCCTTCCTTCTTCTGGAAATGGCCAAAGACAATTAACACAGATGTCTTCTCAGACTGGACATACTCGCACAAGGCAGGTACTGTTTGATGTAGTCCAGCTTCCAGTGTAACTGATTGCTCTGATGTCTGCAAGAATGTCTGAGTAGCAAGTATTAATGAGCCAACATTATCTCTATTTTTACAAAGATAGGAGATACCACTTCTTTTATGTGTAAAAAACCTAATCATGACAGAGAAAAAAACAGGTTTTGTACTTTGGATGTCCACAGACAACTCAATACTATATTGATAAAACTAAACCCCTTGCAAATTCTGATCAGTTATTTTTTTTTTCTAAAGGTAAGAAAAAGGATGACCTGTGTCAAAACAGATTATTTCTGAATTGTTGTCCCATGCTATATTCTTTTGTTATTCCCACCATAAAAAGACTCGTTCCAGGGAGGGCCAAGGCACACTATATTAGGACATTGGCTTCTTCAGTGGCTTTTTAGAAAGATGTGGACTGTAGAAGTATTCTAGATGTGTCTACTTAGTCATCTGGACATATTTTTGCAAAGCGTTGACAGCTACTTTCCTTTTCTAGGTCTTGAGCAGGCTCTTTTAGGACCATTCTCCGGTGGCTCCTGGACACTCATCCTTCCACCTCCAAGTTCTAATAAACTATGGTATTCCACTCATATAGCTAAGGCTACTGCAGCAGTGATCAAATGATGAACGTTGTACAGTTGCGTAAGTAAACTTTCCATAAGAGTAGATGTTAGAATGGTCACTATTGCAGCAGACCCTTGCTCCCTCTATAATTCTGATTTTTTTATGCCTTTTATTGCCATGGTGAGAACATTGGAATTTTACTTTCCAGCCCCCTATCTTTCAATTGACATAAAATCTTTGAAGGACTTGGCACAAAATCTGTTGGTTTCCTACAGCTCTGGGTTGAGCTGTCAACAGTCTGGGCATGTAAAAGATGCCCATAAGATTTGGAAACTGTCTGGCTGTTATATTATGTGCAGAATTTAACTAATATGGCTAAGGCTACAGCAGCAATAATCATTCAAACATCTACTCTTATGGTAAGCTTACCTACAGAACTGTACTTTCTGAGTTTAGAATTTATTACCCTGTTTATAAAATGACACATCAGTCTGTGACACTTGACCTTTCGATGCTGGTCTGAACATTTATATAATAATTTATTCTGTTCTGAATTGTATTCAGTTTTAGCAGTATTGCCATGTCTCTGCAAAACAACTTAAGAGCAAAAGTCATGCCCTGATGAGAAATATTTTGTTTTCTGTCTATGTCCAGTATACAGCAAAGAAAGTCCACATTGTCTGATATACACAAACAAAAAATCATTAGGCATAACAGCATGAAATGGGTGATACATTTAAAGTAATTAACATATTTTAACAGCATAATGCCTGGGGAAAGTTTGCTTTTCTTTTTAACTCAATTAGTGCCCTCATTCCTGAAGCCAGCAGAAAAAAAACTAAACTACAAGTGAACCCTGCAAAAAATGCATACAGTTTATTTAAAAAAAGGATAAGTTCAGAACCAGGGTAATAGAACAAAACAGTACCCATTAAATTATATGAGAGACATACTGGCAAAAAATAACAATAAACATGACATTACAGACACCGACCTATCAATTTTAACAGTCCAGAGTCTGAGCTCTACTGAACAGCTGGATCAAAAGTTTGACAATTATACACCCACAATAAACAGAGGACATATTAAATTATACACTGTTTGACAGATATATGAGGCTATGCTCCATGCTGATGACAATATCCGAATGTGTGAGGAATGTTAGGGAACTTTACTGGACAAAGAAAAACATGCAGTTTGAAATATATAAGCAAAGAAGAATGGTATATAAAAAAATAAAATAGCACACGCGTTAAGCAAGTCGAATGACACTAATCAGAAAATGTAAATTCTTAGACATTGACAAAAATAAAAATAAATCTAATTATCCAACATTGCACTTCAAGAAGCTGTAACAGAGAAACATTCCATAAGCTTTAAAACTTGAAAATATAAGTGATTTTGCACGGTCACTAAAGATCTTACGTATGCAGATATGGAAGATACAATGTTGCAAGACAAAAAGCATTAGTGCATTAAAATGTGAAAACAATTCAACTATGTTGATTCTTGTTTTAATTGGCACTCAGTTATTCAAATCAATAACATATATATCATTAAGATGTTGCCATATAAAACAGTAGGACTCCTAAAATTGGAAAACACAACAATACATTTTTTTGCATGGGGCAAGTGCTCACATCCCAAAACTCTAGATATAAATATAGATATATACCAACTATGCGCATTCACAAACCTGAAGTGGAGGAAAGATGGAGAAAGTGAGGAAAATCCAATTCCCAGCCAGACCACCATGACAAGATGCTGCCAATCTTTGAGTAACTATGTTATGAGTTCTGATCATTTGGCCAGTGAAAACAGTAGCGCTCTGAGTGACTGTATCAAATAAAAAAGAACATAAAAAGGAAGTGAGTCATTTATAGGCCAGGAATATGAATGCTACCAACATAAACAACAATAAGTTTGTCTAGAGACACTACACTGGAATCATTCACAAAGGACAGGGGCCAGCAAAGGGATGATAAGGGCAACATTGAAAAAGTTAAACCATTGTGCAGGAGTCTCAAAATGTGCTGTTTGAACAGATAAAATACAGAAATGACCCTCAACCGATACAATAATATGAAGAGACATTTTGGAAGTCACACACGACGGTTTCTAAAGAGAACAAAAAAAAGACAGATGATACAAACAGTGAAAATGATGAAAATGCTTTTGTGTATACCATCCAGGTAAGTGCAAATAATGTTAGCTTTGGAGACAGGCAACTTTACAGCATCTCTTGTCATCCCATTTATTCTGAAAAAGTGGGCTTGCAAGCCAAAGGATGAACAGTTCCAGTCTTTAGTGAACACAGGATGCCGGGGCAGTGGTGTGTGCATGAGGTGGTGCACATGGGGTATTAGTTTGGATAAAGCTGAGGGTATAACAAGAAGCCTTCTGTAGCTGTTGGGATCTCACCACACCGGGATGCCCTGATTTCACCTTTACCCATCTCCTTCTTGGACACAGATTACTCAACATGTAGGCTCACTGTCTGTGGGAGGAAGCTGGACAGTTCCCAGAGATGTCAGCTCACTGTCTGTGGGAGGAAGCTGGACAGTTCCCAGTGATGTCAGCTCACTGTCTGTGGGAAGAAGCTGGACAGTTCCCAGAGATGTCAGCTCACTGTCTGTGGGAGGAAGCTGGACAGTTCCCAGTGATGTCAGCTCACTGTCTGTGGGAGGAAGCTGGACAGTTCCCAGTGATATCAGTTCACTGTCTGTGGGAGGAAGCTGGACAGTTCCCAGTGATGTCAGCTCACTGTCTGTGGGAGGAAGCTGGACAGTTCCCAGTGATGTCAGCTCACTGTCTGTCGGAGGAAGCTGGACAGTTCCCAGTGATGTCAGCTCACTGTCTGTGGGAGTAAGCTGGACAGTTCCCAGTGATGTCAGCTCACTGTCTGTGGGAGGAAGCTGGACAGTTCCCAGTGATGTCAGCTCACTGTCTGTGGGAGGAAGCTGGACAGTTCCCAGTGATGTCAGTTCACTGTCTGTGGGAGGAAGCTGGACAGCTCCCAGTGATGTCAGCTCACTGTCTGTGGGAAGAAGCTGGACAGTTCCCAGTGATATCAGAGTGAAAGATCATGGAGTGTCTCTGGGGAATGGTTGCTGCCTGACAGGTATGGTGAGAAACCCCTCAAAAATATAATAAAGAAATATACAATCTGTAGTAGATGTAAACTTAGCAATGCTAAACCATAAGTTCTAGGAGATACCGACATGGGAATATCTAGGGATAGAAATGTATCTTGAAGGTAAAAAACAAGCAAAACCATATAATACAAATACCAAAATGTATACTTATACTGCTATCAATAAGAGATTGTTTTTGAGGCACATATTTATTTGTTTATTTATATGTTTGTTTGCTTAACTTACTGATCCACATAGACCTTTCAGAGAATCATCCTGTGAGCACTCTCTGGTTAACTGACTTTCTCAGATACAAGAATAAATGAGAGGAAAACAATACAAACGTTTTGTGTGGTAGAAGGAAATGTTCAGCTACATTACGATATTCAAAACCAAAGCCACTTGATCTTGTAAAAGATGTTTAACGTAATTACAATGAAACAGAGAAAGACATAATAAAGTAAAAGAAAAAAATGTAGGCATGTCATAAGAATATGCAGTGCTTAAAGTCCTGACTCTGAAAGAAAAAAAAAAACAGAAATGACGTAGTGCAATATGAATAACAGTAATACAAAACTCTCTTTCTTTCGAGTTGTCAGAATTATTCAAAGTATCCTGGATGAAAATAAGTGTAGATCTGTATGTGTTAGTTTACCTCACATACTATTTTTAAGTGTTAGGGGAAAATGTTTCACATTTCTTACTTTAGAACATGTAACATCCATAAGACAATTCAAAGACTTCTTTCATAGAAAAGGCCTTCTCAGAGTTTGACATTCTAGCTATTAATAAACCTTTTAATGGTCCACCACTGAACAGCATTCAGTTCAAACAGTTTTTCTGGTACATGGAATAAATCAGAGATGGTGGCTCCCTTTTGACAAAAGGTAAATGTCATAGTAGAGAGGTTCATAGCTAACAAAGGAAAGTACATATGGATTACAAATTTCTGGAAAATGTAGTGGATGCATCAGCTTTTCTATAGGAGGGCAGATTAGAAGAATCAACAATATACAACAAATCAACGAGTTGTGACTGGTTTGATGTTCAAATATGAATACGAGAACAAAATTACATTTACTAGTGTCCTAAACAACTATTCAGTGATATGGTGAGGAGAAAAAATTTGAAATAAACGAAGATGAACAGACATGCATATTTTAGAACACGTACCTGGAAATAGATCTCTCAGAATGGGCTAACTTTTATGATCAAGCATATAAGGCAGACAAACACTGACCACTGTTTTTAACACAGAACTATATTATGGGAAAGACAGCAATGGCTATAAGATAACTGCATGTAATAGCTAACATATTTAACTGACATTTTTTTTTATTTTTTTAAAATCCTATTGCTGACTTCAGAGTTTCATCAGGAATAGTATATGACAAATGACACAATGTATTTTATATCTGAAAATACCATTAACAGTCATATTGCAAGACTGTCTTATATTAATTTTACATTTTTATTCAATTTATAAGCTCTAAGCAGCTGATTAGTGCAGGGATCTAAGAATCAAAATCAATAATGAACTAACAGAATTATGCAATGACCTAATTCATAAACAAATTCTCAAGATCACTTTGTTGTAAAGAGTTCTCATTTTATAATTTACAAACTTACTAAAGAGGCTTCAATGTTCACTGATATTTTAGTTTTTTGTGTTGGTACGAGCAGCCATATATCTGTTTGTTGGCTTTTGTCTTATAAACAGTGTTCTTCAGAATGTCATAAAACTTTAACTGTATAATTATGCCTCCTCAAAGAGACTGCATGCTAAAGCAATCCTTCTTCAGTGTGTTTTATTGTTTCTCCATTATATCTATATTACAAAACAGAAGCTAGAATTTGTGAAATTAAAAGAAAAAAATGACCTTTAAATAGACATCTGTTGAAGTAAGTAATGTTTCCTTCTTTTTGTTTTGCTATCCACTTCCATCTGTATGTTTACAGACATCAGATCTAATCAGATTTATTTTTGAATAGGTACCTTTTGCTATCTACACATGCCCTTCATGAATTTAAAAGGATTTATATGATCCCAGCTGTACAATCATTTCTTAATGATACATCTGTGCAGGATCCCTACTTCATTCTGTACTGTTGTGTTTCCTTGACTTAAATGCCAAGCATTCTATATTTCCCTTCAAGTAGTAATGTACTGCTATACCTGCTTAAGTGTTTTATCCATGTCACAGCCTGTGAACATCATAATGCTTAAGGTATTTACCTCACTGAAAAAAGGAACAGAGTTTGATTCTGACCTCAGGTTATTAGCTAGGCTTAAAATGGACCTTCAGGGCCAATAGCTTAATATTTAAGTGAGGTTGGCAAAATGGTTATGGCATTTACCTTACAGATATAAGGCGCAGGGTTAGATTCTCCCATGGGGTAATTGTCTAGGCTTAAAATTTCCTACAGGGGTAGTTAACCTAATACAAATCTATAAACCTAAAATCACAACTAAGAGAACATAATCTTCATTTGAAATCATACGTTTAATATAACATTTCTACCTCGTTTACCATTCATATGGCTCCCTACTGAAATACCAAGACTCAGAATACCAAGCTCCAAAATCTCGAACAAAAATCAAAAACATAGAACAGCAAATATGAAACATCACTTTTCTCCTTTAAGTTTTTTTTTAAAGGGGGGGCCAAGACCCACTAAATATGCTGATTTTAAGGGGCAAGCCTCCCATACTCCTGAACATGTGTATACAAATTCCAAGATACCTTGAAGAAAAGGGAATATTTTCAGGAACACCAGTCAGGGACTTTATGTATGTCTGCATTTTGATCATTAAGTCTCACTATTCAAGGCCTTGCAGCAACTAGTCTCAAAATGTCAAATGACTGCCCACTCATTTTCATATTTTGCTTCAGGTCACAGAGAGATGAAACCTTAACTCTAATCTAGATGACCCAAGAAATGTTAGTGACCTGGATAATGGAGTTGCTGGCAGTCTAAGGTAGAACAGAGCATTTATTGCTGCTTCATCCATATTGGGGAATAGAGGATGTTCAGTTGGTTGCACTGCAGATATTCACATGAGGACAGATGATCAGCATTTATTGCATGGCCAGGGGCATATATGTGCTCATGCCAAGATGAGTCTTACAATATTCTTCTTATTTCAAGTGTCACAATACATATATCTGCACATCCCAAGCTGTGCCAACATGCACATCTTCTCCACACAAAGACAAGACCACATTAACAAGGTACTGGCTACAACATAATTGGAGAAAAATACTTTTATAGCAGCCTTAAAATTATATTACTTGATTCCCCTTAAATATCTAAGCTTGATAATGCAAAACCACAATGTACACCAAATATTTCCTAGCATTCTAAACAAAAATATCCCATGTAAGATGGACATGGGTGAAAGTAAAACTGCCCCATGATTCAAACATTCAGCCAAAGAACTGATGAGCTATAGAGATCACACTTGATCAACATAATTAATACATAAAATACTGCAGAATCACCAAACTTTTAAACATATTCAAAATCTCACTAAAAGAAAAGAAATTAAAGACAAGAAAAAATACTTCCATAATCTACAAAATACAAGCTTAAGCAACCCAAATTTATTTGGGGAGTCAATGAATAAATTGTTTCACCCAGGTGTGACCAACTCAGTCCTTTCCCTATCCAACCCGTGAAACTATCACTGCCAACTTCAGTACCCACTTTATCCAAACCATCACCAACCTTAACAATAACAACATCAATCTAGCTAGCAGCATGTACCCTTCTCCCCCTTGACAGCTTCATCCAAAAACAATTCCAACAAACACAATAAAAAAACTGCTCTATACACTAAATCCCACATTTCTGACTGCAGACAGCCCTCCCATAGTATACTTTAAAATTTCCATGAAAGCTATTATCTGTCCAGGTTCCATTCTACTCAGCAAGTCAGTCTGTGAACAGTACATTCCAGCTATCTAGAAAAGATCCTACATCTTACCACCACATAAAGGGGCTAACACTAAAGAACCATCTAACTATTGTCCAGCTGAGATCTTTCCACCCCTCTCAACAGATTATTGTACTTGTTTTATGATTCTCTTTGATGTATTATTTTATGTTTCCATTTTTAAGACTCCTATGCAATGTCATGCATTATTTTAACTATAAAGCTTTTCTCTCTGCGCCTCCAATGGAAAGGAATTTAATGCCCAGTCAGGCTTTCCTTGTAAAAAAATGTGAATCAATCAATCAATAAATCAATCAATAAATAGTGCAAACATGCTTACATGCATAAAACAGGGACATAACAGCACAGCATAGACCTAATGTGAATGTCGTGGACTGATGGTATACATGACTCAGCTATATTTCTAATCATAGCTATAGCTTTAGCTGTAAGTATAGCTGTAGCTATAGAGCAGCAATAAATTAGTGGCCACTGTGAAAGCCAGTGCACTTGGCATGGTATAAAATTACCCTCCATGGCATTCCAGAAGGTAATGTCTGGACCTACTCTGTCACCAAATGATTAACAAGCAGATTGTGTATTCTTCATATGTGGATAGTTAAGTCATGTAGATTGTTGTTAAATTATCTCACCTACAAGCAGAGTCAATGGGAATGCTTGAACTGGCTATCCCAAAATACATTAAGGTATGTGTAACTGCAACTTTTCAAGCCACAAAGACCCTTCAGCAAAGGCCTTCTGACACAGTAGGCATATCACATGACACAACCATATGTATTCTTTACCACTTCCTTAACATTATGCTGCAGCTTATAGGAGAGAATGCATATGACTCCCAAGAGCTGCAGAGTAGAGAGTCACCAGTAAGTAGCCATATTAAAGCACATCCCACATGTCCTGAAGTCCTGGGAGCAACTGTTTGCACACATATTTCCATCACAGTCCCACCTAGACCATAAATCAGATTCATCAACAGGAAGGATATCAACTTCAACAGTTGACAGGTTGAGTGCAATGCCTAGGTTGCCATTTATAGTGTTTACCATACACCACCAAGTCAGTTCCCTTTACCCACACATATAACACATCTCGGCTATACTGATGGTTCATGTGAGCAGCCTTCTCTCAGATTAATCTAGTTAGTAGCTGCACATGTTGGTGGATAAAGAATGCAGTAAGTACAGCTGTTATGCAAGCAGATAGCAGTTTATATAAACTGGCACCACTGGTGATACCGAATATGTGTTAGATATGTAGCAGACAGCCAACATCTGCATATCACAAGCCATGGTGGAAATAGCATAAAAACTGCACATGCTGAAGAATGGAACATGGTAGAACACACCTTCAACCAACTGAAGGGATGCTTCACCTACATTCCTGCATGTGAACGGGTACTACAGTATTCAGCATATACCTGCAGCTCAATATTTATTGAAGATGCCAGTTTGTATAACATGGATCTTCAGAAACAGCTGCAGCAGCACAGACTACCATAGCTGCAAACACAGAGGCTGAAAAGTAGGGTGGACATTCAGACAATGGACAGGTAGTATCAGTGCCATATGCAAGGCAGGGCTGGTACATCATGGCACTAGCAAAGAGACAATTTCATGTCAACATGTAGGGACCATAATTTAAGCAACATAGAATAAAATGATAAACTCATTATCTCACCAGGCTATACAAGTGCATGAACTAGCTATGATTAGACTTGAACCCAGTGCTGTCATATTCATTTACGCAAGTAAGGGGGTTAGTGACAGGTGTCAGAAACATTATCATATTGGCCAGCTTCATGTGAGGAGGATGTTGTGATCTTATAGACAATTAGCAGATTACGAGGAGTCAGAGACTGCATCCTCCAGTAGCTGAGTGGAGCTGCCAGTGTATGAACATGGAAATGTGCACTGTGGCAGCCTGCTGTCTTCACACTCAGTTTGGTCCATGGCAGAGACAGTGTGAATTAAAGGAGCATATGCAAACATCCTCATAAAGCTCCACATTTCAACAGCCAACAGTTGAATGGCATCTTGATCCAGATGATAGCCAAAAGTAGATGTGGTATACCATCTTCTCATGGGTGATATTGGCAATTTCCTACACGTGTGGCCTGAAGATCATTGTGTCCAAAAACATGAGTTAAGCCATGTCCAAGAGTGGTCATTTCTTTGGTCAGAGCTAACAAAGATGCTGTCTCAAGAGCAGTCCGAGCCATCAAGGTATGCATGAATTATTCATCACCAGTGACCTTTGGAGTATGGCTCCCTCCTTGGCCCTTTACTTCATGTCACCGTGCAGGTACTGGATGTTATCTGGCAGGCTATGCTGATGTTGAAGATCACCATAATCATCATGCAGGCCACAAAGCCACACTCATCATCACCACAATTTGTGGGTTGCAGCTCACTTTGCCTAGATCACTGACCTGCACATGCATGCCAAGTGCAGCAGACAACCAAAATCTGCCTTTGTGAGATATAGGCTCATGTCAGAGGCAACATGGCTCACACATGCCATTGGTGACTCCTATATAGCCTGGGTAGAGCTTGTTGTTACTTGATGCCAAACAAACACTGGTAAGGCTAGGAAATTGGCCTTTTCATTGTGTAGTACTGTTTTGCAGAAGATTTTTTCACAGGTAGATAGTGTGTAAGGTGGTTTAAGAAATTGAATGCAGTCACTGTTTCAAACAGAGTATGTTTCATTTTTTATAGTACATTTTCTGAGGAGTGGAAGACAGTATATATGGATTCACTTTATAATCCTGAAATCCTGAAATACTGAATCTCAGAATTTTGAAACCATAAAGCTAAAAGCTCTAAATACCAAAATCCCAAAAGAGCAAATTTTGAAATTGCAAATCCTACACTAACCAGACACCATACACATACACAAACAGCTTCCCCCCACACACAAACACACAAATCTGCAATACATACAAGCAGGGGGGCAAGCCCCCCTGTGCCCCCCACACCTCCCACTTAAATATACTAACTATACACAGACAAACACATGAAAACACCACCACACACCTACATTCCCCTTGCACACACACATCACAGTCACAACACACTGACATACATTAAAGCCCCTAACCAACACCTTAAACATACATACTTACCTGAACTTTCATTCAAGCACTGCAACACCAGAAGCGCTACTTCAACATCTCCGAACATCAGGATTTTGAAATTCGCGCTTTTGGGGTTTCGGTATTTAGAACTTTTAGCTTTATGATCTCGGGATTCTGAAATTTGGTATTTCAGAATTTCGAGATTATGAAGTGTCTCTCTCTCTCTCTCTCTCTCTATATATATATATATATATATGTTGTTGTTTGATTTTCGGCTTTTTCCCGGTAAGTGGTCGCCACAGAGGAACTCCGGTCCGCTAATGATTGGCAGTAGACTTTTTTACGAAATGCTGAGGTGCCAGCTCAATGCCTAACCTTCAATGCAGGCATGCCCATTTATGCACGCATGTCTTTCGAATGCTACCCAACCGTGGGGGGGACATGCAGACTCCACACAGAAGGCACTCCCAAGCCAAGCTGAGAATTGAATGGGAGAACCTCTTGTTGTGAGGCAACAATGCTACCGCCGTACCACCGCGGCATTATATATATATATATATAAAACATATCTGTGTGTGTTTGTGTGTGTGTGCGTGCGTGTGTGTGTACATGTGTGTGTGTGTGTGTGTGTCTGTGTGTGTGTGTGTGTGTGTGTGTGTGTGTGTGTGTGTGTGTGTGTGTGTGTGTGTGTGTGTGTGTGTGTGTGAAGGGGAACATTTATGTATAACTGTGCAGTAGTCAAGATATTATCAAGCTAAATGCTGAAAGGGGCATCTGATTCAATTACGTGCATGTTTCTGTCACAGTATTATTTTACAGTCAGGTCTTCGCCTTTCAGTCTTTTGAAACTGAGCTTAGTGTTATGGATTATTTTTCTGTTGCTCTTTGTGTTAATTACAATATGAACTAAATATGAACTAAGTTGTGCTCAAACAGCTATTCATAGTTATGCTAGCACATTCTTAAGTTTAGTTTAACATTTTCTAAATGCGAGACACTGTATTTTGCACAAGAAAACACTATTTTTTTTATGCTAACTTCTGTTTTTAACTTGCAGTTTTCTGAATATGTGACATTGTATTTAACTACAGGTGTTGCACCCACCTGTGAAAAATTTTAAAATGAATTAGCTGCTGAAATGAAGTATCAGGTGATATATAGAAGACTGGGGGAATCTACAATATGGCATTACCATGATTATGTTTTCTTAGCCTGTGATTTATCAAAATTATGTTTATTTTTCGTAACAATGGTTAGATTATGTTTGTATGTGTTGCAGCATGCTAGATATGTAATGTTCTTGTTCTACTGTCTGAAATTACTCCTGATGACAATTCATTAGCAGAAAAGGGAAACAAAGATTCAGTGGAAGGAAAAGGAAAAATGGGATCGGCATGCAAAGTTTGTTGTGCAGAGCATTTGTCTGTGTTACCAAAGGTTTGTTACAAGAAATGGATCTGTAACAATTTCCTCCTTTGGTTGTAAATCTTTGATATGTATGGGTAATTGGATATTACACAATGACCCCCAATTAATATTCCGAAACGTGCACACTGATTGGCCAGCATGCCCATTGTAAATTCCACAATATACTAATGGAAAAAGGTCCAGTCGCCCGGGCGTTTTTCCATTGGTATAAAGTGCTAAAAACATTTTTTTAAGAAATAAAAAAGAAATAAAGCAAAAACGGAACAACAGAGACTTTCTTTTCTCCATTGCTTCTGTTTCAAAGCATTGATGTACTGGGTATGCATGGGATGCAAGTCCCATACACATGCTCAGTACATCAGAACAAGGAAGCAGTGTACCACAACCAAGAACAGTAATGCACCGTTATACAAAGACATTATTTAAGAAAAGTAAGTATTTTTTTTATTAAATAATGTCATTGCATAATAGCAATAACCGACTCCGTGATTGTTGTATATTGAAATTTACCAATGGTTGGCTTTATTTAATCACTCGGGCTTCGCCCTCATGATTAAACCACACCAGCGTGGGAAAATCTTCAATATACCACACCACATCATTGGTTATTGCTTAATTATACAATGATTCCCCATTAATATTCGAAAACGTGCATGCTGATTGGCCAGCCCAACCAGCGTGCCTGTTGTAACTCCCACAATATACCAGTCAAAAAAGGTTCGGTCACCCAGACTTCTTTCCATTGGTATATTATTTAAATTTTATTTTTATTTCTTAAAAAATAAAAAATAAACTCTTTAGCCCTGACTCCAGACATACCAGAGAGGCAGATTGGACAAAATACTAGGGAAATCAGGTATGTTGTATTCCTTCCATGCTATCTCTCTCCTACTCCTAAACTGCCCTAAACTTTTTTTTTAATTAGAAAAAAAACAAAAAAACAAAAATGGAGCAACAGAGACTTTCTTTTCTCTGTTGCTTCCATTTCAAAGCATTGATGTACTGGGTATGTGTGGGAACACAAGTCCCATATGCATGCACAGTACATCAACACAAGGAAGAAGTATACCACCAGCCATGGAAGAAAAGTAATGCACCATTATACAAAGACATTATTTCATAAAAGTAAGTTTTTTTTTTCCCTTAAATAATGTCATTGTATAATAGCAATAACTGACTCTGTGGTT
Organism: Protopterus annectens; assembly: GCF_019279795.1. Taxonomy (NCBI): domain Eukaryota; kingdom Metazoa; phylum Chordata; order Ceratodontiformes; family Protopteridae; genus Protopterus; species Protopterus annectens. The sequence continues at coordinate 143,449,579 of NC_056736.1, read as the reverse complement.
GTGGTATATTGAAATTTACCCACCGTTGGCTTTATTTAATCAATCAGGCTTCACCCTCATGATTAAACCACGCCAACCATGGGTAAATCTTCAATATACTACACCATGTCATCGGTTATCGCTGTATTATTTATGGGCTGGATTCACGAAGGCTTGCACGGAGTCTAAGAGTAGAGTAAGACTCCATGCAGCCAACATGTCCGCCGAGCGATCCAGGAAGAGCCGGTAGGGGCGTGTAACAGAGCTCCTTAAACTAGTCTTACATGGACAGGGATTGGATATGCAAATTACCTCAATTGCAGGTGAAAGCTATGCAAATGACGTAAATTTGCGATCCAGGAAACCCAAACCTGTCCGAGTAGGAGTAGTATTATTTGTAGAAATGTACTCAGTTGACAACTGAGTACGGTTCTGCAAATAGTAAAACGGAGCTGTGACAGCTCCAAAAAAAGGATGCATTTACAGGAGGAAGCATGTCTATGGCCAAAAATATGGCCATTGGCAATGTGAAGTGATGCAAAATAAAAATAAAATAACTTTTTTTTTTCATCCCGATCTCCGGGGTTTAAGCGTAGCGCAGTGCCGCGCAAACTTGCTGTGCCCTAAAAACCAGAAAATCAATAAATAAGATCCACAAATGTGGATTTTATAGCTGATATGAATTTACAATGCAAGTGAATAGAAGGCTGAAGACAACATGGCCACCGAGTAGAGGTTGCTAAAGGGGGAAGCTCAGTTTAAGAGATGTAACCAAGCATTAGTAGGCAATCCTATGCAAATGAGGGTTAGGATAGTGAATCGCAAGTTTACATAGCAAATGAGCACAGTCAGTGGAGTGTAAGAGTAGGATAAGGGGAGTAATAGAGTAGAAGATAGGTTACATTATGAGGGGGGCATGTATGAAAGAAGTGAAGCTCATTGGAGCTGAGTAGCATGTGTCAGGTGACATTTACATATCATTGAAAGAGGTGTGTCAACAGGTAGGCTAGGTAAAGTAAAGAAATTGAAGGTGTATGCCGTGGATAACACCAAAGTTTCTTGCTGAGCATGCATGAGCATGTGCGTGCCAGTAAACCCGAGTAAGACAGTGTGTGCACGTGTTAGCGTGTGTGCGCGCGTGTAAGCCTGAATAAGCATATGTAAGGCTGTGTAAACAGTTGCAAGCATGTTTGCACTGGTGTGCATGCATTTTAACAAGAATAAGCAAGTTTTAGTCCATGTAAGCATGTGCGCTCGCGTGTTAGCCGGTGTGCACGTGTTTGCGCTTGTGTGCACGGCGCTCCCCCCTGAGGAAACAGAAAGGAAAAAGGAAGCACACCAAATAGTAGTAAATTACCAGGGAGTACTAGCAGAGCTAGCAAGTGAAAACAATCAGAATCAGGCTATTACACAGGCAGTACACTAGCCCAGCCCATCCCAGCACTTAAAACTCTGCAAACAACAGTCCATTATGTTTCTCTCAAGAGACACTGCAACACTGCAGTAAGCTAATAGAAGTGAAAACTGAAAAAGCTTCACTGAGACAAAGAAATGTTAGGGGCTGCCATTGCTGTTATAAGGCGACAAATGCAACATGCTGAGGGTGCTGATAATGCAAATGCTGCTGGACAACCCACAGTGAGGAGACGGAGAAGAGTGTACAGGCCCAGGGTAACCTACCAGGGGCTACATGAGCTGGAGATAGTGGAGCGCTATAGAGTGGACAGAGACCTCTTGCAGCAAATTGTTGAGCTGTGCAGGCCACACTTCACACAAAGAACCAACAGAGGGGAACCCATTCCTGTGGAAACCAAGGTATGTGCTGGCCTAAGAATATTAGCAACAGGTACCTTCCAGAGACCAACTGGTGATATGATGGGGATATCACAGGCATCACCATCCAGGGTACTGCATCAGTTCCTGGATGCCATGTCAGCACATGTCAGTGATCATGTATATTTCCCCAATTCCTGTGAGGAATTGGCCAGCAATATGCATCTCTTCCAGCAAATAGCGGAATACCCTAAGGTAGTGGGTGCAATAGACTGCACGCACATACACATCAAAGCACCAGCCGGTGAGCAGGGTAGGGTCTAATTCAACCACAAGGGCTTCCCCTCCATCAACTGTCAGGGCGTGTGTGATGCCCAGGGCATAATACTGAATGTGTGTGCTGGCTGCCCTGGAAGCTACCATGATTCCCATATCTGGCATCTGATGCAGCTGTACCAGACATTTGCCAATGGGGACATCCCACATGGTCACCTAGTGGGGGATGCTGGCTATACACTGGAGCCATGGCTGATGACACCCATCAGAAACGCAAACACACCTGAACAGGAACGCCATAATGAGGCACATGCACAAACATGAAATGTAATTGAGCGTGTGTTTGGGCTGCTCAAGTCACGGTTCCATGCCTGGACACATCTGGTGGAGCCTTGTAGTACTCACCAACTACATGTACCCAAATTGTCATGGTATGTGCTATGCTACATAATATGATCCTGCAAAAACAGCTGCAGCAGGACCAGTACAGGCCTGGGCCAAACAGCCCCCCACCATTGCCAAGGCCATCACTGGCAGAGCGTGACTCGGAGGAGGAACAACCTGAGTCTGCCCAGTAGGCAGAAGGAGGCATGCCCAATATGTTTTGGCCTTGGCAAAGAGGCAACATATAGCACATACACTGGCTCAGTAGGAACCCTGGAAAATATACCTCTCTCTGACTCGCACATATAGTAAAAGGGATGCCTACGTTGACACCACCTGTTTCCAGACATATATAGGGAGTGTAGTATGTGCATCCGACATAGCCAGCCCTGCAGCACCACCTGAGGCATGATTGACATGTGTTAAGCAATATAAAGCAGTGCTAAACAGCATTTACCACCATGTAGTATATGTAAAGAAAATCGCACACACCAACTAGCACAACTGTGGTCAATGTTGAGTAATATTGGGCAACATCCAGCAATGTTGATTAATACTGAGCAATGTTGGATAAGCTGGGTCTAAGTATAAGAAGGTATCTCCAAACACCATTATATTGGGTGACTTCAACTACCCAAACATTGACTGGGAGCAGTACTCAAGGCCCAACACCCTAGGCCAAAGGTTCCTAGAATTTATAAACATAAATGCTATGGAACAACTAGTCACCACCCCCACAAGAGGGGATAACATACTGGACCTGGTCATCACCAACATGGGGAATCTATGCTCCATACCAGAGGTATTCCCCTCATTGGTAAGATCGGACCATAAATAAATTCCACTGGATATCCACATGCCAATCCCACCCACAGCCCAGAAAACCACAGTGAAAAACTCCTCAAAAGCTAATGTTGCACTTCTCAAAACCGAGGTGGAATCCTTCAAGGCCCCCGGGCCAGTGGAAAGTACGGCTCAAACTGCAGAATCCTTTATAAAAGCATTCTATGGACACCTTCAGGAATGCATGGATCATGCTATCCCAAACAAAACCAAGACCTAATCATCCAAAGGCAGGTGTCCTGCCTGGTGGACCCCAGCCATAAATAAGCTATACAACAGAAGGAGGATGCTACTACATGATAGAGCAAAATTCCTAAAAGGGAACGCATCTCTGATCAGTACTAGCAAAAAACTATGATCCCTCATAAAATCATCCAAGGCCAACTTCGAGAGATAAATTTCACAGGACACTAAAGATAATCACACGGCCTTCGTTAGTTATGTTAGGAACCTGGGTGGCAACTCCCAGATATGCTCAGAGTTGGTCCAAAATGACAATAAATACATTGAACCCACAGACATTGCCAACATCCTGGCAGACAGGTTCAGTGCAAACTTCTCCCTCCCTTCCCCCCCAAAGAGCAAATATCTATCCCAGCAGAGTGCTGCCTCCCTGACGTCTCAGTTATTTAATGCAGTGTGGGTTTTGCTTTTACTATGGTATGACATATCATGATTAAAACAGTATGTGCATTGCACACATCAGGTATCTGCATGGCAAATAAATATGTGTACATGTGACTCAATCAGTACATAGGTGTGAAGCCTGCATACTACATGAATACATTTGTTTCCTTTGACAGATTGTGACACTGCTTCTCAGATCGTAGGTCACATATGTATGTATGTGACAAGCCCAGCCACTGTAGTGATCTGTGTCCAAGGTCATCTGTGCCACACACACCCATGACAGTTACTATAGAGTACTCTGAGTGAGGGTACATGCCTGGGGTATATTTCAGACATGTTCATACACAACAACGACTGGCAATAATGGACAGTCATTATAGGTGTACAACAGCCCTGTGGATATGCATTCAGGCCCCTAATGTCTTATGTGACACACTGAGGGACTCCACAATACCTATGGATATGTGGATACGAAGGGACAGATGACATAACATGTGGCTGTATGCACACATTGTTACCCAACATACATGTTGAGGGTTACCACCTAGGTGGTACTGTCGGGATAGTATGTATAGTAAATGTGGATGACTATGCCATAGTCGGCTTACTGCTATACAGCATGTATTGGACAACAGGTATCTGTCTGTATGATACCCTTGTGTAGGATATGCGTCCCATCCAGGGAATGCATTGTAGGCCAATGCATGCATTTCCAGATGTGGATGGACATATCCCTAGTGTGTTTGCATGTACTGAAGAGGGCTTTATGCCACACAGGTGTGGTCCCAGGAACATGTGGCGGTCAATACCACTGGTCACTGTTATAGTATAGTTCCAGAAGGACCCAACTGTTACTGAGTTCCCTACAACTGTGTGTCATTTGTCAGGACATCATCTAACTATTGGTTATAGTCATGCTGTTGAGATTGTGTATACTACCAGAGTGCAAATCATTTACAGGGATCAACAGTATCACCCACAGCATACTGTCGACCCATGTCATACACACATGTGTACCCATGTTAGTACATATCTGTAGTAGAATGCATACTGGCCATCGAAAGATACTATGAGATGTTAACAATGTGTACAACAGGGTATGTCACACGTCCCATGTGTCCACTATGCAAGTACATGCAGACAGTGCACACCCACCATGTTCACAGATGTACACCTGCTAATCTGTAATGCACACACCACACATGTACTGTTCACTCACTAACACATGCTGGCAACACTGTACACTTCAGCCAAGTGGCACATGGGTGGACAATACATACTTAGACCTAACACTGGTGTAAACAATGCTACATTGACAATCAGAGCTGTGATGCATAATGCCTGCTCAGATATACCTACAAGGATATCATTACACTTTCCTGTTGACAATTTGCTAATATTGCTACGCTGCTATAATGTCACCCTGTGCATCAGAACCATGTTAGCCTGTTCCTGCATCAATGTTACAGATGACAGGAGGTGGCACAGGTGTCATCATATGCACAGGGTGTGTTGTTGGTTTGCCAGAGCCTGACATTGACCCATCCAATCGACATGTCTGTGTGTGTGAGGGACAACAGTACAGCATGGGCCAATGTTAATGTAATGTGTGTGTGTATGTGTGAGCCCTACTTATTTGGTTACTGTGTGTGTGTCTGCATACACACAGCTCCACCATGTGGCTGCCATATACGGGAGGTTGTGGGACAGCCACAGACTGTACCTGCTAGGCTGTACAGATCACTGTCTCTGGGCATGGACACGGTACCTGTGCCTAGCAGGGGTTCTTCCGGCAGTATCGGGTACAAACCCTGACTGGGTACTATCATCAGAGGCAAAGGTATAATGACTGGACCCATGTCCCTACTGGGACTGGCCAGAGCCACGTGCACATGGTCTACTAGGACGGTCAATAGACAGGCAAGCCCCAGCATTGCTGGGGCTGGTACTGCCACTATGGGAGTGGCTGTGATCTGTGTACCGTCTGCGTCGACTGCCAGCTGTTGCTGTTCCTGGCAGGCATCCGCGTCGATGTCTCACCTGTCCTGCACCATCCTGGCTCATGGAAGAGACATTGTGGAGGGCGTCTATTGTCTCCCCCCAACGTCTATCAATGATCTTGGTGAAATTCCAGATGGCACCGGCAAGGTCACGGATGCTGTCATTGATAGCGCTGTAATGGGCCCTCTGCGCCCTTAGTCCCTGTCTGGTATACCGTTCCATACGTGCCTGTGCCCGGAAGATACTGGAGGTTGTAATACCTCTGGGGCACATCGGCCAGGGGCAATACGACCAGTGGTGCTCCCCTGAAAACCCCTGGACATCCGCCTATGTGGTACCATTCCAAGAATCCAGCTATGGCTGCTGTGAGGGGATGCAAGTGCCATGGGTACCACACTCTCCTGGTCAATGCCAACTGTATGCTGTCCCTTGACTAAGGCCATTGGTGATGAGGGATGTATCGGCAGTATGAGTGTGCGCATAGATGGGGTTGAATGCTGTGTACTGTCGATTGGTGGACCAACGACAGACCCTGTCAAACCTTCCTGTGACAAAATGCATGTCTCATCATCTCCACTATTAGTGGCAGTGACTTCAGGTTCCCTGCTGCTTTCAGCCTCCCCAAACTCAGCACCTGTGAGAGGAAGACAGGAAACACACTTTACAATCTGTACATGATGTTAACACACATGCACACATGCACACATGAACACATGCACACATGCACACATGCACACATGAACACATGAACACATGCACACATGCACAGATGAACACATGCACACATGCACACATGAACACATGCACACATGCACACATGAACACATGCACACATGCACACGAATACACTCCTTACTACAGCACATACACACAAACACCAGCAATCCAACACTTACTCAATAATGGGTGAAGGTGGGTGCCAGTATCCCAAGGCAAATCGTCACCTCACACGTGTCAGCATGCAGAATATGTGTCACTCAAGACCATGCAGTGCAAGTGTAGATGGCCCTATTTAATGACATATACATGGCTTTGATGCATGTGTGTAGTTGTTCAGTGATTGGCTACACCCTGGAACACAATGTGTACATGGACACAACATTGCTGTGCATGTATTATCAGCTCTGCAATGTCCTGTGCACCATCACTCACATGTGTACATACCATGGCTGCATGTGTTATCTGTGTGGCACATAGATTGCCATGTGTGATTACAATGTCTGTGTCCATAGCAGATAATAGTGGGCACAGGTGTAGCACATGCATGCTATGTACACACACGGGATGAGTGGTGCATGTAGACGTGAAGGAATCCCAATGCTCAACATGGCACTTGTACAGTGGTTATGGTTGCAACATTAAACACCACACATACCCAATGTGTGTCATGTGACCTATACACCCAATAGCATTCCAGGACATATATGTGACACTTTGTACAGATGGTGACTGCTGTGCATATTGTGTATACTGGCATATGTAAGCACACACACAACATGCTATGCATATTGTGTATAGGTGCATATGTTTGCACACACACAACATTGAGGTGCAAAGCAATGACTACTATATGTAGTACTGTGGTCACTGTAACTGGATGGGGTGTAGTACCATGTGCCATCATCATCATGCATCTTGTAGTCATTCATGGCTACTAATGTGTGACTGTCCACCGCCTAGCATGCTGTACCTGAACTGCAGTGCCGTGGCTACGTTCACAATTACACAACCACTTTGTACATGGGTGTGTGAGGTGCCCAATAGGGAGCATTGCCTAACACGACTGTGCTATGTGTTGAAGAGTGTTGCACAGCCCCATGATAGACCTTTACCCATGAAGTACATCATGTGTGTGTGGATGACATGTGGTATACTGAAGTGTGACCTTACAGCAGGTGTGTGGTAACGCCATATGTAGCATGTTTTTGTGTACTGCATATGATAAACATGTGATGCTGTGTACAGCTGTATCAACTATGCCTATCCAATGTGCAGTACGATGTTGCCACAACTGCATCTGATGCTCTGTGTATTGCATGTCATTGAGGCAGCTACTGACATTACTGACATTACTGAGCTGTGCAAGGTCTTACAGCAAACATGCACGGCATGCATTATGCGTAGGTGTGTTACATGTTCATGGCCTACACCTCACCTATGACATGCACATTTCATTACCAACATTGCAGTTATACCACACTCACCAGCATGGATCATCTGCCCTGCTGTCACACCAGAGGGACCTACGAGAATATGAGAGAGTTCATCAGTGGCCACAACTGTGGCATTGCTACAGTGGGTATGCTAAACTACAGTGGAACAACAGTCAACAGTCACAGGTGTAGAGATAATATTCCAAATATCAGTATTGCATGACACTAGGCAGCACAACTACTAAACACACAGTACACATCTCACATAGACATAATCTAACAATACAGTTAACTGTAGTCTACAGATAGGGCATGTTACCTGCTCGCTCCATGTGAGCATGCTGGGTGGCTCCGGCCTCCATGACAGCACATGTCACAGGTTGTTGCTGCTGTTGTCCAGGAGCCACCACGCTTAGGAGCAGCTCCTCCACTCTGTTGAGGGGGGAATGAATGGCCACCCCACCACCTGTGGCAAGCTGTTGTCTTTGGATATCAGACGTGCGCTGCCGGACATGTCTAATTAAATCACTGCAGTGATGGCGTACCTGCTCATATGTCCAGTTATGCATGCCTATGTCATTTACCCGATGAACAAGATCCTGCCACAGTGCAGTCCGCTCCTGCTGGTGCTGGCTGCTTTGGGAAAACAGCATAGTGTACTGCTGCACCAGGCTTTGGACAATTTCATCTTCCTCCACTGCTGTATAGGATGGGTTGCATTGGTGGGCCATCTGGCTGAAAAATATATGAACAATATGTGTGAGTGAGTCCTGTGGCACACTTTAAACCTTTAACCAAAGATATCACTTTACTGACATATATTCCATCCATTTCTCTGTCAGGGGTTACACACGTTCACTACCACTTATTGGTTCTCAGGCCACAACTGACTAACAGTGCCTGGCATACTCCATATATCACACCACTATACAACAGTACCCGGCACACTTTTTGTGACACAATGCACAACCTCAACACAGGGGTATATATCACGCCAATGCACGAACAGAGATGTCATCCATTGCAATGAATGTAAAGTACAGTTACAGTAGTACCAGTCAACCACCCTAGTCATTGATGCCATAGCCCCGCCTAGCATATGTGTACAGTTGTTACTATAGGTGGCATACTGCTGTAACAGAGTATATATGTTGCTGGATACACATGTATACCCTGTAACACACATATGATTGCAGCCATGGTACAGGCATAATTACACACACATCAGACAAACATACAACACACCACTGTATGCCAACACAGATGAGCATTACCTGTGTACCATACAGTACTGTGTGCCACTACTTACACACCCTTATGCCTGAGTTTTGTCCTCTGCGCAGACTAGAGGAAACACACAAGACAGTGTTTCCAAGCAATGTGAACACACACCATACTGTGCTGTTTAGGCCTACAGCTCCAGGTAGTACTACAGTTCCTATGGGAGTTGGATTCACCAGCAGTATCACTCACTAAGCATACATATATTGCTTTAGCCTACAATGAGACACCACGGTCGTCAACAAGGAACTACGTCACATTGTATGCCATACTACTATGTCTGCCTAACAGTACAATACACATCTTTCCCTGGCATCACAGCTAGGATAGACACTACCATGTCAGATACAACTTCACACTAACCTATGACACCTTTACAGACCTTGCACACATTCAGCGTTACACTTATTCAACCACACATAGCAGGTATTGCATTGAGTACATGTGTGAGTGCATAGTGTCATAGGTAGGTTATATGCTATTGGCCCTAGGGCCTATGGCAGCCAAGCCATATGCTACCTTGTCCTTTGACACACATGTAATTTGATTTCACTTGCCCCTGCCAACCAGAACCACAGAGGGGGTTCCTGGGGTGCATTACCAATCTCCCAAACAATCATCAGGGGTATTTATGACAACTGCAAATGAGGAGCCTTGTTTGCTATTGCTAGGTGGTCTATTCCAGTGTATGGCATATCTCTGAGATAGGAACTTATCCCTCCAGCATGTGCTGTTTAGTGAACTGATGATGTTTAGGGCCCTAGAGTGTGTATCCCGGAGGGATTGTGATATGTTGCCATGGTGGTTGTCACCCAGCTATGGGTGCGACATGCCTCTGTATATCCGGCAGAGGTCACCTCTGTGTGGTCGGAATGCAATACAGTCTAGAAGTGGTTTTGTGAGTCAGTCTGCATAGGGCATCTGTTTGCGGCCAGTATTACCCTCTCTGAGGTATGCTGTAGTTGTCATGTGAGGTACATACCACACAGGGCATTGTGATGAGTAGAGGGGAACACTGACCTATATTTCCCTAGATGACACACCTGTTGTCTTTATCAAAGAGGTGGCTACTGTCCACCTGTGTCCCATGTTCCCTTATCACACCTTCGGTGTTGGGTAGATCTCTACCTATGTGGTAGTTAATGGGTACAGTGTTTTGGAAAGGAGGAATGGCACTGCAGTATCAACACCTGTCTAAAGTCCATGCCTTGGTCACCACACACCTTTTGCAATACATATGGCCCCATGTCTCTCTCTCTCTATATATGTATATATATATATATATATATATATATATATATATATATATATATATATATATATACACATACATGTACACATCCATTGCTGTACACATAGATGTACATATAGGCACATGTACAGTCCACCTTTCATGGTGGGGATATCAGTTAAGTGACAGTTGTGGGATGTACAGTTATGTGATTATATTGCACAGTGTTGTGCAGAATGCATGTGGGTGTCCACGGCCCATGTAGCTTTAGCAGGCCTCACTGGCTGTAACACAGCAGATCTGACAAATCAGTCCCACAGCGTTTAACCAGCACATGACATATATCAGCACTGCATGCTGTTTCTTATGCCACACACTATGACCTATGTAGATATATGCACATAACAACCTTCAACAACAGATATCTGTCCACCCTTCACTAACAGTTGCAGTATGCCCCTTGCCCTATGCACATATGCAGATACAGATAGATACGTACTGCTGTCACACATGGATGATTTGCAATGTGTAAAGTACTCTTCAGGAACATCTGCTACATGCCAGCACATACATATGAGGTACACATACCTTACCTTTGTATTGCCCTGCTTCGTCTGTTACAGTTTTGTAGGTTTTTTTTTTGGTTGGTTGTTTGTTTTGGGTTTTCTCCCTCTGTTTCTGTTTCTGTCTCGGTTTCTCTCTCTGTTGTCTTTATCTCTGTCTGTGTCTCTCTCTCAGTCTCGCTCTCTATCTCTCTGTACCTGCAATGATATTATTGCATGTGTGGACAGCAGGTACAGCCTGCTTTTCTAGGTATCTACACTTGTGCATGTGACAGCCTCTGCACCAATTGCTGCCCACCATTCAGTAATTGCATGCAGCCTGCTGTGTGCTGATTGCATTACTCACTGTGATTGCAGCTCACTGCTATAAAATGCTAGGTTAGGTAGGCATAGCCCTTTCAGCTTTCCAAGGTGGGGCCCATGCTTGTTTTCTCTGGACACCGTTGTGTCAGTCAGAAGGTTGGTATATGTCTCTTATTTGAAGCTAGGGTTCTAGCCAGTGATATGCATGTTGTACTCAAACCTGAATGTTGCTGCTTCCAGTACACACTTCTCAGTGTAGACATGTACTCACCCCTCCACATGCTAACACAGGATACATGGGAGAAAGTACTTTCTTTCTGAATTAGACATTTAACTGCCATACAAATGTGGTTAGTGCATTGTATTCCTGCGGCACATGCAGTGTTTGTGAACTTCAATACTGTAATTATTACGTTACTCACCTCTGAACAGTTTGTGGTTTGTTTGTGTTGCAATTAGCACAGGCTGTCAACACAACTGGACATATTTCAGTACTAAGTATGCCCACCTACACCCTGGTTTTTGCCTGAATACACAGGTGTGTTGTACCTTTGGGTAGGGGTGCAGAACTGCAAAGAGCATTTTTTATTATCATGTGAGGTTTATCTTGCTGAACATACAGGATTGCTGTGTACCTATTAGTCTATCAAGGCAAGTAGTCTGTCTGCGTAGCTCCCACCTGTGGACATATTCAGATGGTAGCTAGAAGTTAGCCTATTATACTTTGTCTGTGCACCACACCAGTCTTTTCAGCACTGGCACATTGGCATTGTCACAGTTGGTTGTTAGCAGTACATGGCTACATCCTGTGATATTTCTGTGTTGTACTCCTACATAAGGGCATACTTGTGGAACTCCTTCCAAAGCTATTTGCAGAATGTGTAACAGCAGTAATGCTGATATGCCTGTGTGTTTCTGCCTCTGCCAGGCCTCAGATACTCTCAGGTATGTATTTGAACAGCCTCAGTGAAAGGTACATATACGTTAGATACACCTGCAATATATTACAGACATATTGCAGTTGAGACTTTCTTGGGAATCAGAGCATATGTATACCTACACCTTTTCTGACGTGCAAGCAGTGTCTACTCTCACCTATTGAGATTATTCATTACGTGTGATTCCACACTTTTCTGCCTAAAGTTAGTACTTTCCAGAGTGATTCAGTGGGAAACATAACATTTGTTTACAAATCAGGGACATCCCTATAAAGCAGTCACAGTTGGGGTGTCTGGCCTCTGCCCTAATCAACTTTGCCAGTATTTATCCTGGTCTGATACTGTGTGGTGTTTGTAAGGTGCTACTGTAACATTATTCCCTGCTTGGATGGCTGGTTCTCTTTTCACAGTCATGTCATGCAATTCCACAACAACTGCTGGTAAAGACCCACAGAACAGGATTTGTGTTATTGTTTGTGTCTTTTTCCCGATTTGTGTTATACCATTCCTAATTTCCATTTACATTCTCTCATTGTAATGCATGATATATTTATGTCAGCACCAAGTTATTTGTATATCTGCTGTGGCTTAGTGGGAGTTCATGCTGTCTATTGTGTCAATGGTCTGGGGTTCGAGACTGGCAGAGGTCTTTTCTTTTGCTGCGGAGCAGAACAAGGGCCCTTCCATAGAGTGACTAAGACACTTTTAAACAGTTGTAAGTGGGTTTGCGCAGGTTTGCGTGATGCTCAGTGATGCTTAGCTAAGCGCACACATGCGCACACTCACTTAAACCTGCTTACTACTGCTTAAAAGTGATTACTCCCACTAACCCCCACGCTAATTTCTTTTAAAGAAAAGAAAATGGGGAGATAGGAAAGTGGTGAAAAAGGGGGCACAAAGAGGAACAGACAGTAGGTAAACAAGCTCGGGATGTGCAGAATGGGTGTATGGAAGGTCCATAGCTGCCCATTTCTTTACCAGCAACAGCTGTGCATATGCAATCAATTTGGAGTGAAATTTGAAACCTTCCACCCCTGGGAGAGGGGTGAGGACAACAAAGTATGTTGTATTGCCAATTATAATTATCAATTTACATGTCCAATGGACATGTGTGCAAAATGGGCAGCTATGTATGGAGCGTAATTTTTTTGTGGGTACAGATTGCCCTTTTTTTTTTTTTCAGGTGAGAGTGGAAAGTGAGGTAGAGGAAGTAGGTATGTTCAGGGAGGTAGGTTGGGGAGGTAAACAGACAAGACAGACAAGATGCATACAGGGGTGGTGTATGACACATGAGGTGGGTGAACACAATTGACAGGGACGGATGTTTGGAAATCGCAAGCCCATGAGCACACAGATGGTAACAGTGGAACTGAGATCCCCACCCATGGGCAGTCACCACTGCACCTTCACAGCCCAGAGGGTGGCTGTGCTGGGGGCTGTGTAGGACGGGCAGGCTCACACATGAGATGTGCCACTCTCGACTCGGGCTGGCATAGGGGATCAGCAACTGAACGCTGGATCTCCCTACGCACCACAGCCCGGACCCTTCGAAGGATGACAGGTGGCCCTTCTCCACCCATGCTTGCATGGGGGGGTGAGCCCCATCCCCTGCAGCACTTCCACTTGAAGATGGCACAGGACCAATGGAGGAGGGGAGCCCGGGCTGGGCACCGGACCTGCTGGTGCCAGGTGCACTCGCCAGCTGAGGAGGGGCAGGTTGGTCTGCTGGGACCAGCCTTCCCATACATTCTGCAATTAGGTGTGTTTATTTACAATGTACACAACAGCATTCCAGATTAGTTGTAACAGCATGCAGTAATATTCCCATTAACCCAACACACCAATGTTCCAACAGTTGAACAGCAAGCATAACACATGCATATATTGAACAACAGTGGATATTCCAACAGCATGCAGGGATGTTTAGTAGCAACAGGCCACGATGATTGTGGAGTTTGAACAGGGCACATGCATCAACGTGAATTCAAATATTTATCGAACAATAGGACATATGTCCCAACAAATATTTAATATTACACATATCCATTGAGGTGTGGAATTGCATGGTTTATGCACATACAGTAGGGTGTAGAAAAAACCTTGATTAACATCTTATAATTTCTTTTAGTCTGCACTACATTCCTAGTGTCTGCAGGTGTATATCCCCTACATGTATTATTACACTTGCCACCATGCATTAGGTTGTGTAATGGGTTTGGCTAGTTCAATATATGCCTAACCTATATCTGACATACTAACTGTCCAAGATGCAGATGTTACTGCTACATATTCCTTGATTGCATTTATATTTCTTTATCTACATATCTGGATGTTTTCACATGACATTTTCACTTCTATTTGTACAGAACCCTGCATTTCTTGACACACACTCACATTTCTGGGGAACAAATTAACATGCTACTCATGTGCCAGATTTACTTATGCATGCCAGCCAGTAACTGACTGTTGAGGACTGTATATATGCTTCACATCTACTAGCATTTCCATCACCCACTTTATATGGGAATGCACAACTCTGGGTTGCCAGCACTTTTTAAAACAGTACTATTTGTATAAGGCAAGGGTACAACATCATTTCACACTAAGTGACACAGACACACTCCGGGTTTTAGACCTTTATTAATGACATTACACACTTTTCCACAGGTTCACTCCTTTATTTGTTATAACGGTGCATATGGAAGACATATTCAAGACATATTATACCTTTACTAATAGGTTAGAACACTCTTTTTCAGGCTCACTCACTTATTTTATATGACAGTACATGCAGAGATATTTTTCCGGATATATGTTACCTTTCTTAATGGGTTACTACACTCTTTTTCTGGCTCTCTGACTTTTTTATCTGACAGTACATGCAGCAGAGTTATTCAGGTCATTTATGGCTGTATTATTGGACTACAATACTTTATTTCATGCTCTCTCCCCTATTTTATATAACAATACATGCAAAATAATCACTAACCTGCCTGGTGGTGCAGTCTTAGCAGCCTATCTGCATAGGCTTGCTGATTCACAGCACGGTCACCTACAGCTGTAAAGTAAATTAAGGGATATTGAGACATACCTATCCGTTATACAGAATCAATTATCAATTCCTACATACTGCATTCCATGGCTACCTACTCAGTTGTGGGGCATTCTGCATCCCACGGGCCTCCTGTATCCATTGGTTCAGGCGGTCCTGCTTCCATCTCTTCAGGTCTTCATGGTGGTGACGGACCTGCTCACCAGTCCGAGGAATGCCTAGGACACTGGTGAGGTCATGAGCTAACCGGTTCCAAGCCTCTGCCTTGTACTCCGTCCCTTGGAACTGGCCCTGCAGGAGTCTTGACTCATGACGGTGGACAAGGAGCCAAACCATGTATTTCGACTCCTCAATGCCCCAACATTGCGCTCGGAAGCATGTACCCTCTCCTGCACCAGCCATTCTAACTGCAGATGTGAGCTACAATCAGTGATGGTGAGTATTCCCGCCTATGGGGCTTAAATATGCCGCATTTCCCACACTTTTTTATGATTGGCCGTTTTAGAAAATTCTCAGCTGACTGCAGACCTGCTTAGTAATGGTTAATCTACCATTACTAAGTATATGTATGTTAACAGTGGCTGTTTCTCCTAAGTTGTCATGACTTAGTGGTTTTGCGCTTTGATTATGATGCACAGAGTCCTGGGTTCGAACCTTGTCATTCATTTTATTTCCATACTGTCCAGACAGGCTAGGGGGTGTGGCTGTGTTTAAGCAACTTTGCTCTACGTTGCTCCACGTTGCCCTACGGTGCGCTGGTTGGCGTGGGGCACACGTCCGCGCAAACACATTGCGCTGGTTAAAGTGCTATTTTGCTATGGGCACCTCTATTGCCCTGGGTACAGTGCTCTTAAACTTTGGGCAACTCTATTGCACTGCGTAATGTGCTATTAAACTATGGGCAACTCTATTGCGCTGGTTAAAGAGTTGCTTAACTGCAAGCAATTATGTATCAGGATCATTTAAAAATTTAATATTTTGTTCACTGATACATTGGCCATTTCACTGCTTTTTACTGATATTTTAATCATATGTGTCAGGTATTATTCAATGTACTGATTTAAAACATAAATAAGAAGGGGAATGGTGGGGCTCGAACCGTGAATGCCTCATCTTTGTGCGAACGCTCTACCATTACACTATTGCTATTTGGTGTGATTTGCATAAACATTTTTTCTTATGCTCTTCCATGTCGGAATTGCTAACTACAGCTAACCAATGAGCTCACCCACGCACACACAAATACGGGCTGCTATTACGAGAATTTAGAAAAAATAAAATTATTTTTTTACTTTTCATAACTGTGATGGGGGTTTACAATGTCAGGGAGTGTGGTGTTGGGTGCATGGACATTTGAGCGGACTCGCTCTTGTGTACTTTCATTTTCCTTTTACAAACCTTGCAGGGGCGTGGCCGTTTAGACTGCTCAGCAGTCGGGCACGCCCCCTGCTTTCCTACTCGGTCCGTGTAAGACTTACGGTTGAGTCAGCATGCCCTCATGAATATTCATGGCACGCTGACATCATACTGTTCAACTGCAGCCTCCGAGTAAGACTTATTAAGTCTTACACGGAGGATTTGTGAATTCAGGGGTATGTTTTTTTTTTTCGTTTTTATTTTCGCTTATTGATTGGGTAGTCCCACTAGACCAGCAGCCTGTTTTCTGGTGAAACCTGAGGTGGTATTCACAATGACAAAGGGGAATATGGCCAGGACATTGGGAAACTTCCCTCATCTTTTTCATAATGCAATGGATCTTTTACATCTCTCTGGGATACCAGCAGTACAGGCACATGGAAATACAATTTAATATCTCTTACAAAGTGTCGGAGCCTTAGGACTATATTGTACTCTTGCTGCTGCACTGACATATCAGCAATAGAAAGTGAATCCAAAAACTGGTGTGGAAATAGAACTTACTGTCTTCTGATTTTCCAGGAGAAAATGTAAGCATAACGTATGTTGAGGATGTTAGTTTTATCACTGCTGGTACTTTTAAGCTAAAGTCTTGACTTTTGTTGGCTGATTTTTTTCTTTGTTTTTTATTACCTGCAGTTGTTACTTTGCAGTTTTTTTTACAGCTGCCATTGATTTCAGCTTAACTAGAAACAGACTACCATTACAGTTTACAATTATTTTTTTTTATCTGGTATGCAAATTAAATCTGGCTGATGAAGGGGAACATATTGTGAGCTTGGGATATGAGTATATTGTAAGTGTTTTATTCATGTTTACTTAGTAGCGGTGCTGTGGTAGCGCTGTCGCCTCACAGTAAGATGCTGTCCGGTTCGACTCTCAGCTAGAGCGTCTTCTGCATGGAGACATGCATGAATGGGCGTACCTTCGTTGAAGGTTGTGTGTTAGGGCTGGCAACTCAGCACATAAAAATCACCTGCCAATCATTAGCGGACCGGAGTTCCGCTGTGGCGACCCCTAACTGGGAAAAAGCCGAAAGACACAACAACTTAGTGTTGCTGAGACCTGGTTGAATTGTGTTAGAATTCCTGCTTGGGGATCTGAAACTGTTGCCCTAGTGGACTTGTAACTACAAATTGACATTGCGTTTTTGAAAAATTATTTGCCTGGTTCTTGAGCACAAATTTGAATAGCTGTCTGAGCATAAATTAATTTATACTGCTTTCTTTCTATATAATATTTCTATTTACTGGCTTTGAATTCTGGTGTAGTATGGTTGAAAAACATTATCTTGCGTCAACTGTTACTGTGTTGCAGCAGAAATGTTTATTAATTTATTGTGATTGCACAGTTTCTGTTATGGCTACAGTAAAGCTTTTTTTGGGGGCATTTCATTTTTCATGCATCTAGTAAATGTTCCTCAGTTTTTACTTAGATTTTGTTTTGTTCAAAAATGACTGGCTGTCAGATGTAATAGTTCTAATACTGAGTCATTTAACACTAAACCTATGGTACTTCATTTCAACTAGCTTCCATGAGAGACTATAGATATTAAATTACATACTGTATGTAGCAATACTTTGAAGCAAATTTAGTTTGAATAGCCAGGGTTTGTTTATTAAATCATAAGCAAACTTGACTATGCAAGAACAGCTGTGATAGAACACATAAAAAATTCAGTTTTCAGAAATCAGTCAAGAAATATATTGTGAAAACATGCTGAAATACATTTCAAAAAATCATCTGTCCATCTTTTAAATATTCTGTTTCCCTTTGCTGACTCATTATTTTCTTCAAAGTTGCATAAACAGTAAAATCAGTTCTGGGCTGAAGTACACCATCTAATAAGACTGATCCACAATCCTTTCCTTTGGGATAACAATATATTAACCGTGTAAATGTCCATCTATTGCATAGTTTTCATGCAAAACCAGTCTACATGTATTTCTAACAGTCAATGTTTATGTGAATTAATTCGCTACAAGCATGAATATAAAGCAAGAATCAACAATACAGAAATAAGCAGTACATTCACTTAAATATCATTTACAATTTCCATCCCTCTTTCATTTCCCGCTAAATTTTCTTTTTCTTAAGGCAAATGCTTTGTAATTCCTATTGTTAACCTATATTCAGTTAGCATATCTTTACTCAACAATGCTTGCTCTTTCATTTTTTATTGTTTGTCTTACAATGCAAAAATAATGGCCATTGGAAAAAATTCACTTAACTGCAAAATATGATGTATACTGTAATATGTAAAATCTGAAGCACCACAAGGATATTTCCTGTGAAACATTTAATAATCTCATCCCACCAAGTAATATGCAAATCCAGTTATGGAGTAATGACTTCCCTTATTTGTCCATTAAAGTGTTTAACAATCACTATAATCTGATGTTCGTACTGTTAATAGATGTCTTTAAACTGTTCAATACTCCAGTCCTGTAGCATCATATAGAGGTGTGCTTCCACTGAAGCAGTGGGTATTGAAAACATATAAACACCATAAGTAGCATTAAATCTTGTTCTGTTAAGTTGTGCTAACAGAGAATGGAATTCATTTTCTTCCCAATAAGCATCGTGTGTTATCAGTAATACATCATATACCTCTAGTGAACATTGAAATACTGCTACAGTCAAAAGTAGAAAAAATGTCATTCAATATTCTTATAAGACTTGTTGCAGAATTCTGTAGCAGTCAATTTCCACATCAAGGCTTGTACATCTTAACAATAATAAAATATTTCTCTTATTGTAATCTTCCCAATAGGTTTGTGCATCAATGTAACTGTATGCACCACAGGGACAAACTTCATTTGAATTATTCTTCCTACACCAATCTGTATATAACTTGACTGCACCAGCCATTCGGCAAATAAATACCACATCCTTTGTATCTGAAGTATGTATCCTTTGTCTCTCATTTACTAATTCCATGTCAGTTCCTTTGAATATACCTTAAAGATCTCTTATAACAGGAATTAATGCTCCAAGAGTACAATTTTGAACATCATCATGGAAGCAACTCATCTAGCAAGTAACCAAGGAATCTCATTGTTTTAAGGAAAGATTATAATTCTTAGTCAATATTGTTCATTTAAGTATATCTGCATGAATATATAAATCATCTTGTAGAGTTATGGATGCTAAAGTAAAATTCATAATATTATTTAGTTACTTCTAAAAGAAATATTAACCTATAAAGATATTAAACAAATCTTTTTTTTTTTTTGTTACTACAATACAATAACCAGCCTGACTCTGGATTGTTGCTTGAGTCCTAATTATATTTAAAGATTTATCTCCTACTGCAACTTGACCTGAAATATAAAAACTGTTTGAATGTCTATTGTATTCAGTACTCCGGCGAGACTCTTCTTATCTATAAAGAAAGTGTCATACTGTGCTCTTTCTATTCTGTGACTTTTATTTATGGTTGTTGTAGTGAACTGTTGCATAAAATGTACCCGTTGTTCTCTTAGTGAATTAATACATTCTGGAAACTGGTGTTTTATGTCCCATACTGACATATTTAACTTCTGGATAAATAGCCTATACTTTGTATGCAAAGAAATATAGTATCTAGTTGGCATTACTTTAATAGGATTTGTCTGTAACATAAATAAGGATAACTGTGTACATTTTTCACTGTGATTTATTACTGCAGTCCCGTGATGAATACTGAATTCTATTCTAAGTGGTCTAATAGTTTTATTTGTATCTATGACAGAAAGTGCACACCATTAAGTACTATCCCTTGTACAAAATAGGTTTTCCATACCACTGCATGTTATTGTTATTATTATTATTTTGTTTATTTGTTTGATTTACAGAATGAAAATGAAATGATGTATAGCATGATGCATGGGACTCCACATCTTTCCTGTAAATGGATCCACTACTACTGAGCCACAAATTGTTTTCTTAAGTTTGTGTCGTATTCTGTAGCTACCTCATCTATCCATGGATCTAAGTATTCAGTACAAATAACAGAATAAAAATGGCCACATCATAAAATCAACTGAGAACCTGAAACAGAAGCGACAATACTTTGATATGTAACCAGTGTGGTGCAACACTACTGGATACAGCGATTCCATACAAAGGTAAAATCACATGGGTTAGAATACGGAGTTCATCTACCATTTACCTCACTCCAAAACTGAGTAGATATATATCATTATTACTCATCCATCTGCTTCAGTGATTAGGTGAAGCAAGTCCTACAGTTACACAAAACAAGAAATCAGAACTTATCCGAGATTTGCTATGCGTAGCTAGGCTTAAAAAGGCCCTTGTGGTTGTTAGCCTAGTAAACACCTTTGAATCTAAAATAAAAAAGCAGTTAGAACAAGTAATGTACCATTGATTAACATTATTCATTCACTTTTCTTATTGTTTGAATAGGCAATTCCTTTTCTCTCAAAGCCTCTACTGAAAATGACCACCTACCCAGTAAGACTTTCCCACTAATTAAATATGACTAAGGAAATGAGTTCTAAAAAAAGGTAATCCTAAAATCCCTTTTCCATTGATGCTGAAATACACAACGCACAGGTTAGGTAGAGAAGTTACCCATTCTTTCTATTTTTCCTATGCAATCTTGGTTATTAGGCCATCTTCTCTTACTTTCTGACCTAGCATAATATGGCATATGAAATCATTGCTGAATCCATAACAAGTTGCACATTTCTTTCATACCCTAGTTTGTTTGCAGTTTCTATAACTTTTGGAAATCTTCACTGTGAGAACACAAGTGTCTACAGTAACTTTGTTGTTGTTAGAGATGCATTATTTGCAGCTGGTAAAACCTTCACCCACCAAGAAAATTTGTCAACAATCATTAATGTATAAATATAACTAGCCTTTGGAGGAGGATAGCCCTATCAAGTCAATGTGCAATGTTTTTTTAGGTCCAGCTGCAGTGTTTTTTTTTAATGGTCTACCTCTGTATTATGGTATTGTTTTGCAAATAAATCAGACACTTATCAACTATCTTGTGATACCTTGTATCTCAAATTACAGTGCAAAAGATTTAATTTCACTATCTGATACAAGGCTTCTGATCCTATGTGTGCTAATATGTCATAATTAAATTTAATAATTTCCTTAATATTCATCATAGGTAGGAATGTTATTATGTACCTTCAAAACAGCTACAATACAACTGTTTTTGCCATCTACATATACCCGTTTAGGTTTTAACTTTACGCTCAACGTTTATTTACAATATGACTGGTTTTCAGTGGTCTACATCTATCTATTCAGGTCTCAACTTACAAAAACATTTAAATCACCTCCTTTCTGATGAATTTGCATAAAAAAATGCACAGGATATGCATTTGCCATTTGAAATCTTATTCAGTCCTACAACATACAGCTAAATTGGGGTGTGTCTCTTCTACCACTAAGAAGACTTTCTTAGTTACCTCAGCTACACTACATTACTCAGTAAGCCAGCATCTGCAACTTTTTTATGTGCTTTCACTTTGCCAAATTTCCATTGAACTCGAGAACTGTGCTCATTTCCAATTAAAAATTCAGAATACTGTAATGGTTTACCTTGAGGAATATATAACAACAGCAATTTGCAAGGTAGGTGAAAGTGCACAACAAAAGGTAACTAGCAACAGGAAAACAAAAGACAGTACTCTCCAAACCTGATCCAACAATTTATTCTTTATTTAGTCAGTTTAAAAACATATGCCAATTTCGGCAACAGCCTTCCTCAGTACAGACCATGCTTACCTTGAGAAACAGCCATCTCCGTCTTGGCTTAAATTAACAGATGCAGCCCAAGTAAGGAAAACACACAGGCACTGTCACTAAATATGTTAAGTCGCGCATTACAAATTTCCAATACAGATAAAGCTACACATTTCCAGGTAAGTTATGTTTAAGCAATAGGTCTTATTTTGGCATTTAGACTGCATACTTTGTGGCACAGGAAACATTCTACCAAAATCTCTCACTACTGATATATGTATTTGAATTACCTTCCTGGTACTATCCCCAAAACAAGGAGATGAAACACCTTCCTACAGTAGACAGCACTCATGGCTTTGGCCTGCATACAGTATCACTTTTACCAATGACAATTTTATCTAATTGCACAATCAAATTCTTTTTTATCAAAATGTAGCATCCATTTTGCCATTTTCTGAAAATTAATACCACTAGATATTCCTGTCAGCTACATTTTAATATTACATGTGTTTTTTAGCAAAATTAAGGGCAGAAAACCTACAATATTCTTTTCTTCATTATAGCCAAATACACTACTAAAACATGTCTCACACAAGGAATACACCTTTATTTTTTCAACAGTATCTAATAGCCTTGAAAAATATCAAAGAGAATGAAGCAGAAATTTCTCTACACATACTTCTTTAAGCCACTTCTGCAACGACTCTGCAGAATAGATTTGCCACTAAATATACCTGTATATAAAATGGCATGTTGGTATATTGGATCAGCATTGATCAATACAACAGAATCAATACAAGAAAGCTGTACAACTTTCTAGTGTGCATTGCAATTACCAGATGGATTTCCTCTATGTCCTGAAAAATAAAATAGAGTGAGTATGAATTTTGAGCAAGATCTTTAATAAATTTACTTAAAACAGTTGCCCAAACCTAGAAACTTCCATAATCCTGTTACAGCAGTAGTGAGGAATGAATGCTGAATGGCTTTAGCCCATTGCAATCTAGCCTTTCTTCCCTATTTTGTAGTAGTTATTCCAATAAATTTTACTTTTGTTTAGATGAGCTGATCTTTGCTAATATCCATTTTCAAACCAGCATTGGCAAAGCTGCACACAAAGCAAACAAATTTCTGTTTATCACTTTATTAGTAGTCAAATAACAATGTTATCCACATATTGTAGTTTATTGTTTACATACCCAAAAAGATTCAAACTCTTAGCTTCAGCATGATGAAAATAAACAGAAGAACTATCAATTATCTGGTAATCTCATAAACAGATATTGTTGCTGTTATATGTAAAAGCAATTCTCAATACAGATTCAAGCATCAAATGCACAAAAAAAAAATTAATCTCATTACAGGAAAATATAATATATAAAAGGGCCATTTATTAATATGTAGTTGTTACCAACTGAGAAGCAGGTGATGCATACTTTTTTACTAACCATAAATTGATAACCACATGCCATGATCCATCATTTTTCTTCACTATCACCACTCCCTTATAGCTTCCTTTATATATGTCTCTGCTACTTTTAGAATATTATACTGCCTCCAAAATGGTGGCATTTTGCTGGATGAAATATACACAATGGTATCTGATATCAACCCACAATCAGTTTTCAATGTTATGCATAAATTTGGAAATGCACATCAC
This sequence comes from Protopterus annectens, assembly GCF_019279795.1. Taxonomy (NCBI): domain Eukaryota; kingdom Metazoa; phylum Chordata; order Ceratodontiformes; family Protopteridae; genus Protopterus; species Protopterus annectens. The sequence goes on along the minus strand of NC_056736.1, from coordinate 143,425,387 downwards.
AATTCATGTTTTAAGTATGTCACATCTTTACTAGTAACACATACTCTATTAGTCACACCATCTACTTGTTCTTTGAAGGTCCAGGTGACTACATTTGGAAGCATCTTTTTCTTTCTATAAAACATGGTTAATTAGGTGTACAAAGATTCCTACAGGATGTAATACATCTCCCATGGTAATATCAGATCTTAGAAATACCCACAAAAGAGTATCTAGGACATTTCTTTAGAGCATATCTGCAGTCCAAAATCAAACGTTTACTTTCCCATTCTGATAAGTTTATGTTCTGGATCCTTCACTGCTAATTAGAATGGTTGTGATGTGTGTTCATGTATTTATCTATTTGCTTGGTAATAGTTATCATGTGGCAGACACTACAGCTCCTCTATTAATCAAAATATTTTCCCAAGACATTCCCACTATGCTCACCATTACAAAAAGCCTACTCTGAAAAGCTGGGCACACATGAGCATGGAAGGGAAGGAAGAATCAGAGAAGCACACTGTCTTTCATCATTATTATTCTTAATCTAAAACAGTGTGTAGAAAATGATTTTTGAATGGAGTCCACAGTTGACATCATTGTTACACCATTATCACTTTGATTTTAGCAGTAATGTTTTCATTTTTAGTTATAACATTTGCATTTTCAGCATTGTTAAAGTCATTATCAAGTGCCCTCTTCATACATCAGGCTCTGCCTGTGGCGCACTATGCAGCCATGACTTGTTCTGTTACTTGGAGCTAACACAATTCACATAAGATTCTCATTCGGAGTATCGATGCTGCATTCCGTTATCTGATTTATGTATCTTGGACCATAATGTCACTGATATTGTTTTGTATTCTGAACACCACTTGCCCTGCCCCAGTTCTCCTTTAATATTATTTATTTTTGAATTTATCTGGACAGAATTTTGAGCATTCATATTGTGTTTGTTTTTTTGTGGAGTATAAACAGAAAATAATTATTTTTACCATTTTCAGAGTTGGCTCTGCTGTTACAGAGACCAAAAATACTCATACTTTCTGACTGAGTTTCACCTGTCAGAATAATACCTTTCAGTTTTGCAGTCGCCTGTAGTGCATATGACAAATGTATAGCATATTCTACTACAATCTCAATGGCATTGTACAAACCTGTCATTTTCTGAGTAAACTGTTCCATTACAGAGTTTATTTCTTGTTGAGATAATGGTCTAAGGAGCCTATCATACACTAAACACCACACAGTTTCTTATCATTCAGCTTCTTCTGTGATACTGTCATTCTTCTCCACAGTGAAAGTGACTGGCAGTTTAAGATTTATTCCATCTGACCAATGGCAGTAAGTGTCTCAGCCTTCAGCCTTACCAGCTTTGTTTCCATCTCTAGACATTTTCCATTCTCATTTTCTCCTCACATTTCTTTATAAATTAGCATGTACAGGACATAAAGGAATATTTATCATGGTGTTCATCATCACTTATTTCGGTTTGCTAGACTTATTTGCATCTTGTCCAACATTAAAAAAAAATATATATATATATATATATATATATATATATATATATATATATAGATATATAAAATATACAGATTTTTTTTTTTAATCTCTCTTCTTTGTATCCCATTGTGGAAGCTTTTTCAATAACTTTGGTCTTTTTAAAACCACTCATAATGTATCCTGTTTTGCCATCACAGGATGTAAAAGAGTCTCTGGTTTATGAGACACACTATCAGTTTCATTAATATCAACAGCTCATACTAAATATGCTCAAATGCTTCTTTAAGCTTATGTAACATTTTGTCATTTTTTTCCACAATCATTTCTGAGTTGTGGAATATCATATCAAAGTTTTTTAAGAAATTTACCCACATTGTACCTTAGCACAGCTACAACTAATGTAATTGTACACAGTCTGAGCTTTTGTGTTATACCAGAGAACACTTTATGCCATTTCTAATGCATTATATTGTGTAACCTATGTTACCATGCATTATAACATTTTCATAAATCCTGAACAATATGTCTACATTGGAATAAGCCTTTATGCATGTTGTGTTATTTTAAGAAATGTCAGCAATATCTGATTGGTAACCAGTGAATGTGAGCCTATAGGATCAGTTTACAGAAAACTATCTAAAACATTAAAAGAGCTGTTTATTCCAGTTTTGTTTCATTCTAATTTGTATGCATCTTTTGACTTATTTGCTTCTCGGGACATAACAATTCATCCTAACTTAAAAACTCGGTAGAGAGTATAGATGTTTTCAGGCAATGCTTACCTAACATTAATTAATTACAATCAATTACAATCAACCTCTTTATATTGCTGCATCAACCAAATTAGGGACTCCAGCCATGCTCTTTCTATATGTCGGCTGCCTATGTATTTAGCATAGTGTTTTTGCAGCCAACCCATTGTAAAATTTATAAACAGTCAGCTTTGTTTTCAATGATTAAATATTGGGAAGACAATACTCACATGTCTGAATAGCAGAATAGCTTGTGCATGCTTAAGGCTCTACTTCTTAAAGGTGTGATCATATTCAAGCCTTACCCCATTGCACTGTGTCCTGCAATGCCAAGTCCTAACCCCATTAAAATACAACTGCTCACCATAACATCTCCTTCCTTGAAGAGAAACTTCCCTGTTTCTCTTAGACACATTATCTTTAATATTCATCTGGCAGGATTATGTAGAACATGCTCCACAGGAAAAGGTTAACGAGATAAATTTGATCCGGAATGATTACACCATAAGTGGCCTTGGTTTAAAATATATTCCCTGGTTATTCAATTTGGTGCATTTCTCCAAAAACAAACTCTGTTTAAAAGATGTATGGTCTCAACAAGGAAAAAACTTAACAACTATCTAGTATAGCCAATGTTAAGTTCTCATGTTATCAATAAAACATCACCAAAATGGCTTATATTTACCTCTGAGTGATGCAAGGTTTCCATGTCTGAAGCCCAAAATTATTAGAAAATTGGAGGTTTGAATTTCAAATATACCTGTTCTGAAATTAAATAACCTAAGAGTGAACTCACTGCATTGCATTTCATCAAGCTTGCAGGAGGGGTCATAGATAATAAACAATATACAAAACAATAAATTGAAACAAAATTAGTTTGAGTAACCAATACTTTTTTTAAGTCGCAAGCAAATGCAACTATGCAAGAGAACTGCAACTGAGAGCATAATAAAAAAAAACTTTGAGAAATATGATCATAGATACATTCTAAAAAGTATCCTGATACATTATAAAACATACCCTGATGTATATTCCAAAAATGTTTCTGGGTTTATCTGTTAAGTATTCTTTTTCTTTTTGCTGATTTATTGTTTTCTTTAATGCAGAGCAATGAAAATAAAAATAGTCTTTGGTTGAAGTGTACCATCAAGCAGGGCTTCTCCACATTCCTTTCCTTTGAAGTAATAACACATTGACCCTGCAGAGATTCATTATTCACAAATATTTCTAACAAAAAAGTAGTCTGTGTGGATTTGTATTTATGTTCATTCATTCACTATAAGAATGAACGTACACACAAAAAAGAATCAACCTACGGAACCTACAGTCTGTTCACTAAAATGTCATGTGCAATTTGATACATACATACAAATGTTTCAAGCATGGGCATTAATGCCCTTCTAGCTTGCCAATATGACAAAACACTTGTTCCCATAATAAATGTCCAGGCTGTTCTTAAAAATATCTAAACTAGTACTTGCTTTAATGTAATTTGGTAGTCTGTTCCAAGCATCAGCTACTCTGTCAGAGAACTAATTAGTGCACTTCTCATTCCTATAGAACCTTCTACATAGGTTATCTGATGATTCTCTAGTACTTTTTCATAACCCCAAACATTCTCAGACATAGTTGTCCCTAAATGCCCTATATACCTGAATAATCTCCTCTTAAATATCTGTAAGAGACACTGTACAAGTTCAGATATTTTAGTCTTTCATAATAACTTAGATTTTCACATCCATGGATGCTCTTGGTATATTGCCACTGTACTCTTTCCAGTTTATTCATGCTTGTTTTCCTATAGGGTTTCCATATTGTTATTCCATATTCAAGTTTGATTCTAATGTAACTTACAATGACTTTGTTATGTTTGATTTCCTAGGCTTTATAAATCTTTTTATATAACCTATAGTTCGATAACTAGCATTAGCCAATTGGTTGATATGATTATCAAAACTCATAGCTGAAACAACCCATATATCCAAGTCCTTAAATGAGTCTACAGTTTCAATCACTGTGTGCAGTATTAAATGTTCACCATTCAGTTGATGTCTCCTAAATCTCATATGCTTAGTTTTTGTTGTATTTATCAACATATTATTCTCCTGTGCCCAAATGGTCAATTTAGTCAAATTATTTTGCAGACATGCCTTATCTTTAACACTTGTAATCAGTTTACCCAATCTCTGGTCGTCAGCATATAGACTGTAGAACACCTCAGCTGAAAAAGTAAGGTCTGAAAGATACAATTTAAACAAGTAAGGGCCTAGTACAGAGCCCTGTGGGACACCTTGACTGTAACGAAGGATTTCACCTGTCCAGTTGGTGTGTGATACTTGCCATGTCCTATTTGTAAGCCATGCAGCTATCCATCTTATCAACAGTACATCAATACCTAGTTGTACTAATTTATTGATCAGTTTTGTGAATGATCCTGTCAAATGCTGAAGTTAAATCTATATAAATCACATCACAGCATAAGTTTTCATTCATAGCTGTTATTATATTGTTACAGAGCATCATGTTACAGGTGATAATAGATCTATTTTCAACATATGCATGCTGATATATGGTTTCAAGTCCCAACCTATCCAGTTCTGACAATAACTTATCCAGTATTACCTTCTCCATTATTTTTCCACAACATGAAAGTAGACTTATGGGTTTATATGATTCTAGGTTTGTCCTTCACCCCTTTCCCTTAAAGACAGGTTTAATAAGTGCATGTCTCCAATCTTGAGAAATCTCCCCATATTTATATGAACTAGTTGTTGTTGTTTGTCTTTCGGCTTTTCCCGGTTAGGGGTCAACACAGCAGAACTCCGGTCTGCTAATGATTGGCAGTGGGTTTTTATGGTGTCGAGTTGCCAGCCCAACCTTCAATGAAGGCATGCCCATTCAACGCATGTCTTTCAAACGCCCACTCGACCGTGGGGAGGACATGCAGACTCCACACAGAAGGCACTCCCAACTGAAGCCGAAAATCGAATGGGAGAACCTCTTGCTGTGAGGCAACAATGCTACAGCTGCACCACCGCGGAATATGACCTAGTGAATAATAGATATAATGATAGTGTAAGTTCTTGCTAAAGTGTTCTCATCTCATTGTTACTTCTTCTGTCTCCTCCCTGCACTTTGTTTGGATCCAGTTTGCACAGTTCTGTTTCAATATAATCTAATTTGATTCCAGTATCTGTGGTTACCTGGATGTCACTAGGACAACTTAGCACCCCTTTAATGGTGCCAAACTGTTTTGCATAAGATTTTGTAAATATATCTATAATCTGTTGTGTCTAATACATTTTAGAATCTGTACAAAGTTTATCAATTTGTGTATCTTTACCCCTTCCACATCTTATGTATCTATAAAAAGGTTTCCTATTATGCTCAATATCTTTATATAAATTTTCTTCAAAATTTTCTTGATCTTGTCTATCACTATGGTTAATCTGTTTGTCCAGCTTGTTTATTTCACTTTTCAAAGTTGTAGTTCGCCCTTGATTTCATTTCTTATATTTTGTGTCTCTTACCTTAATCAGGTATCTTGTTTTATGGAAATATACCCCTCCCCCAATGTTGCATGCCTAGATTCTGATGTTAAACATTTTTTTTGACTTTTTGCACTTAAACAATTTCTCTTTCAAAACGTTCCACATTCCATCTGCAGTTTTTCCACTGAACACCTCACTCCAGTTAGTTTTATATAGTAACTGTTTTGCTTCCCTATAATCTGTAATTAACGTTCTGTGCATTGGCTTAGATTTCAGTTTGGCAGAATTATCTAGCAACAAATTAACCTTAACAACGCCATGATCACTGCATATCAATGGTGGTAAAACTTGACTTGAAGTTACAGCAATTTCTTTCGGAACACAAATAATATCTTGTATATTCCATCCCCTGGTATTTTATTTTACAATCTGAAGCATTTGTTGTTCCTGAATATACTATGTGAATAAGTTTTTCACTAACGTTGTTGAATCAATATTATTCCAGTCTGTTTCTGGTAAGTTTAAGTCCCAAGCTAATATTATTCTACCCTCCTGTGTTTCAATTAAGAAATGTGATGATGGTATATAAGTTGATTAGTAATTTTATGATGGTTACATTGTATAGTTTTTGCACTTGCAAAGTTATTGTGGTTAATTAGTTGTAACGATGACATTGCCAGGTTTAGTCCCTGTTGATGTACTTCTTACAGGAGACCTGACAATATATTTGGCTATTTAATTAATACTGTTAAACATGCCCTAGCAGATGCACACATTAAACTGCGTAGTTCATATCTTCATAAGTGAATGCTAGGCTAACTATCCTGATGGGCTATTTAAGCCTAGATAAACCTTTTATCTTGTGCCTATGGGGTAAAGACCTTAACAATTATGCCAAACAAACCATGTGGGTTTGTTTCTGGGGTTTGCCCTGAATTTATTCCGAAGGGGTACAGCTGCACCTTGCAGCTAATTACAAGCAGGTATAGTGTGGCACTGTGCATTTTTTGCATGTTCAGTGGAGTTAAGTGGGTTTTGTTGGGATTTGAAGCTTGTCAATGTATTACTTAGGAGTAGGTAGTTTGTCTTAAAGAAATTTCTGAAGGTACCTTGGATGGAAGGGATCTCTTGTTTCAGTTTTATTTTGTAAGAGACTAATATATGGTTAGAGCTAACAAGTGATGAAGATACACAAGGGATGGTGCAAGATGTTCCCATATTTGTAAGGACAAGACCCAAGATGTTATTCGCCCTAGTAGGTACTCTGACTAACTGTTCCATCTCTGTGTTTGTGCACTAGAGCTGGTGTAGGTTTCTCATGTCTGTAGTTGGATGGTTTAGATCACCTAGGAAAATGGTATATGGGTTAAACATTGAGCAATTCAAAATGTTAAATGATGATAAATGTTCTGAGCTAGGCATTATGATTTTGAAATTAATTTTCAGTCAGTTTGTTGACTTTGTTGTAATATGTATAAATAGCATCACGCTTCCCATGTTTACATAGATATCAAATGATTACTTAATTAGTGAGTTCATTAATTAATTAGTTAATTAATTAATGCATACTCTGTGGAATGCGATAGTCCAACTAGACTAGAGGTCTTTTTTTAGGGGAGACCCAAGGTGGAACTTAAAAAAGAGGAAAACTGTAAGGAAAGCATAGCATGTGTGTGTGTGTGTGTGTGTGTGTGTGTGTGTGTGTGTGTGTGTGTGTGTGTGTGTGTGTGTGTGTGTGTGTATGTGCACGCTGAAGTATTTTTAGAGGTGTTAATAATTTTGCTACATATATGTGGCAACACAAGAAAATCCCAGTGGTTATACTAGCTGTCTCAGAAATAAACCTGGTTCAAGGCTCCTGAGAGCACCCCAGCACTATCAGGTTTTACCTCATATCATGCTTTCCGGCCCCAAAACTTGGACCGAACCACAAAAGGAGGGGGAGTATCCATTTTCATCAAAGATAACCACACCTCCAGGTTAGTGGCAACGCACAAAGCATTGGAGACTATCCAGGTGCAACTAACCATTGGCAAAACTGCCTTACAGTTTGTAGCATGCAACAGACCACCCTCTCAAACTCAGGAACCCCACACAGCCTTCCTGAAGACACTGGAGAGTATGAATGTCTCTCCAAATACCATCATTTTGGGAGACTTCAACTACCCAAACATGGACTGGGAACATTACTCAAACCCCAACACCCTAGCCCAAAGGTTCCTAGAATTCATAAACTCAAATGCAATGAAACAACTAGTCACCATTCCCACAAGAGGAGACAATATACTAGACCTGATCATCACAAACATGGGGACAAAATGCTCCACACCGGAAGTATATCCCTCTTTGGTAAGATCAGACCATAAATTAATATCACTGGAAATCCACATCCCGCCCCCACCCCCTGCACAAAAGACCACAGTGAAGAACTTCTCAAAAGCAAACTTCACACTTCTTAAGACTGAAGTGGTATCCTTCAAGGTCCCTGGGCCAGTGGAAACCACAACCCACACTGCTGAATCCTTTGCAAATGCCTTCTATGGGCACCTTCAAGAATGCATGGATCATGCAATCCCAAATAAAAGCAAGACCCATTCCCCCAAAGGGAGGTGCCCGGTCTGGTGGACCCCAGCCATAAACAAACTTTACAACAGGAGGAAGAAGCTACTACATGACAGAGCAAAATCCCTAAAAGGGAAGGCGTCTCTGATCAGTACTAGCAAAAAACTACGATCACTCATAAAATCATCCAAGGCCAACTTTGAGAGAAAAATCGCAAAAGACACAAAAGACAATCACAAGGCCTTCTTTAGCTATGTTAGAAACCTGGGTGGAAACTCCCAGATATGCTCAGAGTTAGTCCAAAATGACACAAAATACACTGAACCCACTGACGTTGCCAACATTCTGGCAGACAGGTTCAGTGCAAATTTTTCTTCCTCCTCCCTCCCAAAAGGAGAAATAACTATCCCAGCAGAGTGTAGTCTACCTAACATCTCAGATGCCCAGGTGAGAGCCATCCTCTCTAAAGCTAAAAACACAGCATCAATGGGACCGGATGGTGTCCTGGGCTGTGTGCTACATGAACTCCAAGAGGAATTAAACCCACACATAAGGCTGCTGTTTAATCTTAGCCTTACTACAGGATACGTACCCAAAGAGTGGCGTACGGCAACAGTGGTTCCACTTCACAAAGGCGGTGCCTCTACGGACCCTGGAAATTACCGCCCCATAAGCTTGACGAGCCTGGTCTGCAAAGCTATGGAGAGGATCATTATGGAACTCATAAACAAAGACATTGGGGACCTACAGACATTGGATCCTACTCAATTTGGCTTTGTCAAGGGCAGATCCTGCCTTTTGAACTTGGTCGACTTTTTTGAAACAGTCACAAAGGCCATTGATGAGGTTAAGGCAGTTCACACAGCCTACCTTGACCTTGCAAAAGCCTTTGACACAATTCCCCACTCGGGCATCATAGAAAAACTCACCAGCTTAAATGTAAACTCATATGTCACAAGATGGGTTGCAAACTGGCTCAAGGACAGAACCCACAGGGTCAGAGTTGCTGGAGCTATGTCAGACTCTAAGCCAGTCACAAGCGGTGTCCCACAGGGCTCAGTCCTGGGACCCCTCTTGTTCGGCATTTATTTTTCTGAAGTACAGGCAAACATAGGAGGATTGTGGCTGACAAAGTTCACAGGTGACTGCAAACTGGGCACCATAGTTGATACTCCAGCAGACACAAACATCCTTCAGAGAGGCCTCATAGAAACGGATAATTGGTGCCAGAGCCATGGCCTTAAGCTGAACACCAAAAAATGTATAGTCATACCCTTTGGGAAAAACAAGGTACCGACAAATTACCACATAGGCGGTAATCCATTAAGTACGGAAGAGGTAATCAGGGACCTAGGGACCCAGGTTGACAGCAACCTCTCATTTGACACTCACAATGCCAAAGTGGTTAGGAAGACCTTCTATATTGCCCACCTTATCATGAAGGGTTTCACATCTTGATCAAGAGAGGTCATTGTGCCCCTGTACTCTTCTCTTATCAGGCCAATGATTGAGTACAATGCCCCATTTGGGATGTATCTCACCCGACACCTGCAGCAGTTGGAAAGACCCCAAAGTTCCTCACCAAGAGGATAAAGGGTCTTAAACATATGTCATATGCTGCCCGACTGAAAAACTCCAGCTCTATTCAGTCGCATACCGCCTACTCAGAGGTGATCTGTGCCTGACGTACAAGGCCATGTCCAATCCTGAATTAATGGACATGCTCCACCTCAGAAAATCCAAATCCATCAGAGCCACCAGAACAAGTGACTTAAACCTCAACACAGAAATAAATAGGATGTGCTGGAGGGACAGATTCATAACCCAGAGGCTCCCTACACTCTGGAACAGAATCCCAGTCCATGTTAGGCAGAGCCCCTCACTGACTCTATTCAAGAGAAATCTCGACGAGTGGATGGGAGATCGTAGGTTTACCCCGGGGTTCATCTCTGTGTCACTACTAGACAGAGGCATAGTAAACTAAACCCTAAAAGGGCGTAGTATTCTCATCCTAAGGGGTGGTGTAAGCCACATACACTCTGGCTAGGCTTATAAATGCCTTAGGGCAGATAGCCTAGTACGAACCTATGAACCTATTTACCTATGAAATAATATTGCTAGCCTACTGATAACAAAAGATCACTTACTACAAATTCATTTTTCTTTTCTTTTCAGTTTTCTTAAACTGTTAACATCAGTGTTAACTTTAATAGGAATCTAATTAAACATTCAAAAAATTGCTACAGTCTGTCAAACTGAAGGCATATTCCATTTCAAGCCTTTGTCTCAATAAATGAAGAACACCAGGCAAATGATACACAGTGTTTAACAGCAACCCTTTCAGAAGGAGATTATAAGTACATTTCTGCATTCTCTGATTTAACTAATTATCCATTCATTGTTATATCTGTCAAAGCTGTCAGCTATGGTGTATTAATGCTAATAAATGCTGAGAGTGAAATTTCTTCATTTTATGATTTTCAGTAAGAAAAAGATTGCATAATATCCAGTAAATAAATGATGAAATATTTGTTGACTGATGTCTGCATTCACCATTCAGAAAGATCCAATTACATCAAAGCAAATGGTCTTGAATATTCTGATATTCAAAATTGATAATGGTGCCCTACAAATAAATAAAGGAATGAATAAATAAACCAAACAAAACAAATTAAAGTAAAACAAAACAAAATATATGTATTATATATATGTATTTATATATGTGTATACAGACACACAAACACACACACACACACACACACACACACACACACACGCACACTCAAGGCTGCCATCTTCAAAAATCACAGAAACTCTGTGGACCTTTTGGCAGTGGCTTTTAAACTATTTATCAATTTACTACTCATGAGGATCCAATTCACTGAGTTCAACTCATTGATGGTAAATGTCCCAGTTACTGCTTTTTAAAATGAGTGCTGATATAGCCTATAAGTGTGCACTAACAGATAGTTCCTTCTTGTGGGAAATGTATTTTTGGGGAGAATGGCATGCTTGCACCCCCCCACACAGGGACTACTGGGAGTTACCTTCTTCAAAAATCACTAATATTAATTTTTTTCACTCTATTGGTTTCTTGAGCAGCTGATTTTTTACAACATAATGGCTCATACTGCTTCCCGGTAGGTTCTGAAAAACAGTGATAAAATACAGACTGAGGATTTGGGAGGGGTGATACCATCTATGATGTTAGAGATATTAAATATTTGACATAGTTTAAGGTTCTTACTTAGGGAATAAAACCAGTGAATTAATTCACCTTGTTCTAATACTAGAATATGTATATTTTTCACACATTTAACAGAAGTGTAAAAGTTTGTTTGACAAGTCAACAAAACATGTGCTATTTTTTCAAGCAAAAGAGGAAAACACAATAAGCTAATGCATTTTTATTGAAATACTGCCTTTTTGAAGAAAGTGGCATTATATTTGGGCACTCTTCGATTCACTTGAGATGCACCAATCTATCTTCTGCATTCTGCCTTATTTTTACTTTTTACATACTTCTGAACCATTGTGAAACATTAAAATAATATATGAGCACATGCTTCTAGCTTTAGGACTGAACTCTATGAATCCAACTTACCCTGAAGCCATATTTTAATAACCCTTTATAATCTGCCCCAGCTGTTTTGATTTCAGCTAAGAATGTCTGTCAGTTTTTTCAGCAAATTAAGCTTTGTTTTGATGGCAAGATATAGCTGCTTTCTGCTTTGCAGATTTATCAAGCATTAAAATATCAAGCATTCGGATCTATATGAACTGTTGAATTATTAATGTGTTTCATGATGTCATGTGTGTATTTACGGTTGGTGCTAGGATTTTTTTAATTTTGTAGTTATAGATGTGTGTGAACATATGAAAATGCAGCCATTAAACAAATCTCTGTTGGGTAACAACTTCTACGTGTTTCAGAATTGCAAATTGCAAGTCCAAAATAGTAGAGCAGTATCTGCCTTGCTTTCAGTTTGCTTGCAAACACTAACCACAGTGACAGTATGGAGAACGCATATGACAATGACAGCAATTTAAAAAATCGGTATTATTTATTTAGTTAGTTAGTTAGTTATTGACATTTGATTACCAGGAAAGTCCAACTGGTTTGAAGCTTATTTTCAGAAGTGGCCTGGGGAGAAAAGCTTCAAATTATTACAAAACATTTTAATTGCAATCTTCAAAAAATAAACATTTGCAGCTTAAATTTAACAGATTAGAAATAATATGAAAACATTGGTTAGAAATCTATACAGTGTATATCTCAATCATTTAATATTTAGAGAAATTTTAGACAGTTTGTATATAAATTAAAGGTAAATTGGTATAATAAAAAATAGGAATTGCAATATGAAGTGAGGAGAAAAACTAGGTTATGGTAAATAGTTTTTTTGGGATTTGAGCAAGAGCAGAGCTAGATTTTAGCTCTGATTTAAGAGTGGTTTTGAAAGATAGGAGGGAGGGCATAGACCTGATGAATACTGGTAAGACATTCCAGGCCTTAGTGACCTTGTGCAAGTATGGACAATGCCCAGCATATTTGCTAGTTTTGTAGACAGACCGAAGTTTATAGTAACCGGATTGCAGTGACCATCTGGAAACATAGTTGTGTAAAATGTTTTTTTAGTGTTATAGGCAAATGAATAATTTTTTGAAGGTGTACTGTGTTGTCAGATGTGAAATGTGAGTGGAATCACCTTCCTGTTGTATTAATGTGGCCTGTTGTGTGGAAGTATAAAGAGTGTTAGTGAAAATGTTAAAGACGAGGCGCCAAGGATACAGCCTTGTGGTACACTAGTGGTGACTGGAATGTAAGGAGGTAAGGAGAGAGTGTGGAGTGCCATTTTACTGATTGATACCTATGGGACAGTTAGCTTTTGATTCACAGAAGGGTGGGCTGACAGAGACCTAGGGAGGACATGTGGAGTTAAAGCTTGCCATGACAAACAGTGTTGAAGGCTTTAGACAAGTCTAGAAGTAAGGAAGACACTAGTTTGTCATTATCTCTATTTGTATTAACAGCATCTACATTGTTTAGAAGGGCAGTGCTAGTACTATGGGAAGAGTGGAAGCCATGTTGTCTGGGGGATAGAAGTTCTTCCTGCAGAAGATAGTCTAGCAATTGTTTTTGAATACATTTTTCACGTATATTATTAATGTCTGTTGAATTTCGTCCATTGTGCAATAGGGACAATGATTGACTTTTTCCACAGAGAGAGAAAGTGGCATTCCTGAAGTGACCTAATTATAAGGATTGAGACAGGATAGACAATGCTACTGGCTGCTATTTTTAGGTATTGTTTGCAAGGTTATCGGCTGAAGAAGAGCACAGTTTAAGTTTGTTTAAGAATAGTTTTATATAGGATGTGGGCAGAGGTTTGGAGGTAAAAGTAGATGTGATGATCTGTGCCTGTTGAGCAGGGCTGGGATTCAATGTTCTGGAATCCTTAGTTAGAGATTCTATACTATCTATCAAACAAGAGTCGAGCTGTATTGCAGTTATGAGTGGTGAGCTATCAGGCGACTAGTTTGCATTACAGGATTACAAGTTCAGACTGTCTAACCAAGAGACTATTAGGCCGAAACCAGTGAAACTAAAGCCAACAGCTCCCCAGTAGTGCAGTATGATGAGAAATAGCTTAGTTGTTAATTTCTCACACCCAGACACAGTTCGAATCCAGGAAGTGTTACTAAGATGTGTGCAGATCTACATCAAGGAATCAGGAATAAATGTAAAAACAGTCAAGTAGTGTTAACAGATATTTTCTCCACAGGTTGTACAGGTAAGGAAATGTTGGTAGTAGCTGCATGAAGGGTATACTAATAAACTGTGTACAACTGTTCAACTGTGCCACCACATGCCTGCGAATGACTGCAGGATAGGTACATACAACATGCACTCTTCCTGATACATGTCTCTCAAGTGTCACGCTGTCACAGCTAGTGGTCACTGCTGCCAATAACCCTGGACACAGATAAAAAACAGTTGAAATATGCCAGCAGTGCACTCATGTAACAGCACTTCAGGGTACCACTCTGTGTCAATATGTAACCCTGAAATATACGAGTCTCCTCTAGTCATGTACCCAGAAGTGTCACAGTTTTCCCGATACCATTTCAGGCTGACAGTTTAATAGGTATGTTTGTGTTACAAAAGCTATTGGCCATAGGCAGATGTAAAGAGAGGGCAGACCCATAGAGTATTGAGCAATACCGTTGTGGAAAATAGAAGCATAAACAGTTGTTTATGGACTTTTTGTCTCTCCCCCCCCACTCCTCATCTGGATCCATACTAAAATTCGTATACTATGGGTATGTTTTACTCCAAACCTAATGTTGGGAGTTGTGTTATATTATTGTTCATATATCTGATTGTTTGCATTTTAACATACCTTGTCCAAATACCATTGATGATGGCCTGTTGCCATCAATGTTACCAGCATGCTATTACAATACATACTGTTGCTCCATTTATGCATGTGTTTGTTTTGTTATGCAACTGTTTCAAATCTATTTTATCGGGTTAATTGGAGCACCCATGCATGCTGTTATAATTAATTTGGAAACGCATTGTTCATGACTAACCAACATATTCTTTAAAACCTCAACACAATAAGACGTGTGGGAAGGCAGTTCCTGGTGGATCCACCTGTTCCACCTCTTCTGCCCATGGCACCAGGCCCCAGCACATCTGGGACCCAACCCAGGCCTTCCACATCTGCTGGTCCTGCATAACCTTTGGGTGTAACCGACTCAGCGGATGGAGCCCACCCCCCTGAGACCAGGCGTGCATAGGAGCCTGTCACCCGCAGTCAGGTCCAGGGTTTGGTGCGCAGTGCCATCCGATCAGAGTTGGGTGGACAGCTGCTCCAGATTGAGGCCTGCCTGGTGCACCTCAAGGAGCAGGATGCCCCTCTTGTCCAGGCCCCAGTACAGCCATCTTCAGGGCCATGAAGGAGGAGTGGTGATTGCCCATGGGTAGGGACCTTAGTTCTACTCATCCATTTGGGGGCTCATGGACTTCGGATTCCCAAACACCCTCTCTGTCAAAGGTTTTACCCCCCCATGTGTCATATACTGCCCCTGTCTGCTGTCTTGTCTGTCTACAAATGCAACCTATTCCACCCAACCAACCTCCCGAAACATATCTACAGCCCTTCCCCAACATCCCACTCTCACCTTAAAAAAGAACAAGGGAATCTGCCCCACAAAAAAAAAAAAAAAAAAAAAAGTTGCCCCATACACAGCTCTACATTTCACCTCTATGTACAGGGAAACTAATCAATCAACCCACTGATTACTCTGCAAATGTCTGTCGCCAACACCCCTCCCTGCCACAGAAATGTAGAGCTATGGTGCTTTCCTACGCCCATCCTGCACATTCCTAGCTACTTATCATAATGTTTTACCTCCTGCTTGCCCCCATTTCACCCCTTTCCTACCATCCTTTTTTCTTTTCTTTAAAGAAAGTTAGCACTGGTGTAAGCAGTGCTAAGTGAAGCTAAGAGGGTTTAACCATCACTTAGCAACACTTAGCACCATGCAAAACCACGCAAACCCACCTAGAACTGCTTAAAAGTGCCTTTATCACTCTGTCTCCATCAGCCCTTGTTCTGCCCGGCAAAAAAATATAATTAGCCCTACCCAGTCTTAAACCTGCGATGCTGTGCATGACAATTGCAGAAAAGTACCACTACACCATCTGAGCTGTGGGAATCTGTAATGATTTTACAAACATATCATTCATTCGGGTCAATTAACATTAAAGAAAAATAATAATTTCTTAGTCTGAAACCCAGGACCCTGAGCATAAAAATCACAGCAACATACCTCTACACCATCTGAGCTGTAGGAATTTGTCATCTTTTTACAAACATATCATGCAAAACAGTCATTCAACATAAGGGGGGAATTATATATCTGTAGTACTATTATAGACATATATATGTATATATACATATATATATATATATATATATATATATATATATATATATATATATTTGTCATGCAGAGATATATATAGACAGATAACCAACCTCTTTCTGCAACATATCTACAAAAAGCCTGACAAAAGGGTGTGGTAAAGTGCAAACAATACTGACATATTTGAAATATGCTTGTCATATGTGTAGAAGTCTACTGGAGTGACATGGTGTGCTTTTATGTTCAATGCCAGACAGATTCAATGTCTGAAACACAAATGAATGTCAAAATTTACTGATGTCAATGCTCATATCATCCCAGTGATTTCTCAGAAACCCACAACTGTTGTGGCCAACAGACATAACATATGAGCCACACATCAGGAGAGTGTCTAGACATCTGGACAGTGGAGAGGTATGACCACAGTCATGGAAAAACCCATAACAGCCACCAACAATGTCAACCAGCACCTTCTGAACCACAATAAGACCAACATGACACTAACACAAATCAGCTCTGAACAATTACCCATGTATATCCAAATATATCATTCACTACTGGGTTGGAAGCAGAGGGAAAAGCAGATAGTGGTGCATAAATGCCCACCCACAACCATTTGCACCACAGTCACAGCAACATACCAGTACCCCAAATAAACTCTAGAGTAGAACAACTGTTTGAACGGACATATGCTGATTCCCAGTCACACAATACACTGACAGATACTGGCCCAGCTCACAGTGTACTGGGAATCCTGAGGTGTTACATTACCTTTCTCAGTCTCTCCCAACAAACATACACACATGACAGACCACCAGCAGCTGTAGCAGAATGCATAGTCAGCTAGAAAAAGGTTCTGTGACACTCACATCTGCTACTCTTCCTACCCAGCCAAACAAACATCTACACACAACACTGCTACACAATCTTGGGAGTTGCTTCACAATGGCCAGCCATACATAACTCTCATATGTACAGATTTCTATTTTGCAGTATATTTCTCAAATAGCTAAGAAGGAGTACATTGCCCACTGCTAGTACGTGTACTGTTACCGTGTGAAGTGAATAAATAAAAATGTTTGACAGACTAATATTGATGTGCAATAAAACTACCTAAAACAAACTATTGTGTTTATTCTGTTATGTTGTTGTAGACGTTTATTTTATTTTTTGCAGTTTGTTTGCCAGGATGGTCCATTGTGCCACGATGGGACCATTTTCAATGGAGTCCTGGGGAGAAAAGTTCCAAGACAGTGCAACATTATAAAATTACCACATTATAATATAGAAAATTATAAAAATTATAAAATACAAAATTTAAGAAAACATATAAAATTATTACATGAGAATTAGAAAAAAAGTGCATGGTGATAACAGCTGCAGAAAACTGGCAATTGAGGGAGCAGATACTTGAATAAATCCTTACTAACAAATTAAGGATCTCATAGAGCATTGTATTTCTTACAGGAGTTAAACGGTTAGTAGAGCCTTTTAGCAGATGTAATTAGCTGTAGAGACCAGTAAAGTTAAGTAATTTATGTAGGATGGGAGCAAGAGCATTCCCATTGTGAAGTTAAGTATGAGTGAAGTAAGGTTTTGAAAATAGAGAGTCTGTTAGATTTACGGATAAGTGGAGATGGAGAATTTCAGTGGCGTGCAAGGCAGAAGGATAGAAGAAGTTTGCAAGGAGTGTGTGCAGGTTTTTGTAACTCTATTAGATTTTGGGAGTTGGATCAAAGAGATCTGTTAGGTAGATGCATTTGGAAGGTGGAGGCAAGAGAGAGGCAGACAGTGGGGCTGAAAATAAGCTTATGTGCTTGGATAAGTTGAATATAGGTGAGATAAATGGGCAATTCAAGCCAGTTCAGTTGGTGATGGGAAATGCAGTGATGGGTATTTGATCTGTGGCCAGTTGCAAATTTAGAGATTTTATGGTAACAGGAGGAGAGTTTTGACCTGAGGAAGGATTGCAGATTAGAAAAGATAGAGCACCATACATAAAGGAAGGGATAAGGTATGTTTTAGCAAGAATGAGCCTGGTGGAGGGAGTGATGAAACGGTTGTTGCGGTAATGCATGCCAAGCTTCTTATGAGTTTTTTTGATATTTACATAAAGATGACTGTCAAACTTTAGCTGATCATCAATGAGGATTCCTTGCAGTTTAGCTGTGGAGACTATTTCTAGGGTGGTGTTATTTTGGCTGGTGATAGAGAAAAAATTTTTGTCGAGGGTGCTGCTTTTAGAGGGGAGAAATATTGTTAGTTTAGTCTTGGTTGCATTCAGTGCTAGATGGTTGTGTAGCTTCCATTGTTCAGTAGAAGAGAAGGTGTCTTGAGTTAATTTTATTAATGTGGAAGTGGAGGCGGCAGAGCATATTATTGTCAAATTGGCAGCATATTGGATGAGGCTGGTGTTAAGGATGGCATGATAGAAGTCATTAAAAATATGGAAGAGAAGGGGACCTAGAATTGAGCTCTGTGGGACACCTGTGGGAGTGTTTAGGAATGGTGAAATAGCTTTATTCCACTTAACTGTGCATTGCCTATTTGATAGGTAGCTGGTGAACCAGTTGAGAGAGGAGTGGGATAGGTTTAGTTGTGAGAGTTTGGTTAGGAGAGGATTGTAAGAGATGGTGTCAAATGCCTTAGAGAGGTCAAGGAGGAGGGTGGACACAATATGACTGGAGTCATAGGCTTTGTTTATGGTTTCTAGGAAGGAAGGGAGGGTGATAGTGGTGCTATGGCCTGGGCGGAATCCATGCTGGGTGGGAGTAAGAAGGTTGTTTTCTATGAGATAGGGAAGGAGTTGAAGGTGAAAGCATTTTTCAAGAAGTTTTGAAATTGGGAATAAGATAGCAATGGGACGGAAGTTTGAGACACCATTATTGTTACCACCCTTGTGGAGTGGAATAATATAGGCCTTTTTCCATAACTGGGGAACATGGGACTTTGAAATTGATTGATTTATTAGGATGTAGATAGGAAAGGCAATGGCATCTGCACCTATTTTTAGGAAGTAGGAGGGCATGTCATCAGGGGCATTAGAACATGGCTTCAAGTTTAGTAGAAGTCTTTTTATAGTTGAGATTGAAGGGGAGAGGTGGAGAGCTAGAGGAACTGGAGGAGAAGGGGATCTGTGAAGGTATATGTGGGGAAGGTGGATTATTAGTGAAGGATGATGTTAGTTTGGCAATGGAGTTGATAAAGAATGACTTAAATTGCATAGCTATGTCTGAGTCAGAGGCATTTGGTTCAGGGCATGGGTTTTCTTTTTTACCTGTGTTAAGGAGAGAGGAGAGTCCATTCCAGAATTTTCTGGGGTTATTGTTGTGACTGGCTTGGAGTGTAGAGAAATAGGCTTTGTGGTCTGATATAATACATTTTTTAACTTTATTGTGAAGTGTTTTATAATCATTAAGTGAGATTATAGTTTTAGTTTTATGGTGAAGTTTCCAAGCTTTATCACAGAGTCGCACAGTGGCTAGGGTATTCTTGGTTAGCCAGGGGACAGAGTTAGTTTTTATATGTTTTCTTTTCCAGGGGGCAAAGGAGTCTAGCAGGTTTAAGAGGATTGTATTAAAATAGGTAACAACATTTTCTGGGAATAAAGTTTCTAGTGGATTCCAGTTGGTTCTTTTTAGTGTTTTGAGAATTCATTGGGGTTGAAGTTTTTTAGGTGCCAAATAGTAGTGTAGCTATGGGTTAGTTGTGGGCAGGAAGGAAGACGATGGGTAAACATGGGAATGTGGTCACCTAGTGGGTCAGGAAGGGTACCACTATCAGAAATATAATGGGGATAGGACACTAGAATCCAGTCTAGAGTGCTACCAGAGAGGAGGTTTTTAGAAGGTCTAGTTGTGGAATTAATACGTTGAGTGAAATTATACAGATTTAGATTTAGGGAATTAGCTGGAGATTGAATATTGTCTCAGCTGATGTTAACATCACCCAAGATTATGGTTTCATTGGTGATACTGGTAGAGGGCCAGGAGAGAATGTCCTTGAGGATTGAGACATTGTCGACGGGAGGGATGTAGAGTGAGACAATGCATATTAGCTTATGTTTATTTACCCGAAGAAGAGTTAGAATTAATTGAACCTTGCCAAATTTGGGAATAGGTTTAGAGTAGGGGGTAACTGACAGGCATGAGGAGTAGAGGAGAGCAACACCTCCCTCTTTTTTATGCGTTTTATCTTTTCTTATAATACTAAAGTTGGGATGAGTTAATTCAGAGTCTAATATATGAGGTTTAAGCCAGGTTTCAGAGATGGAAAGAATATCAGGTTTATTATGGAGAAGCCATGCATGAAGGTTAGGGATTTTGATACATATGCTCTGAGCATTTAGTGCTGTGATGTGGAGGGATTTGGTAGCTGAGTGTTGGGGGTGAGAAAGGGAATTAGAGTTATGTGAGGGAGAAGGGCCAGGGTTTGGGTGAATGTCACCAGAGATGAGGATAGAGATGAAATGATGAATGTGAGTGAAGAGGTATTTAACTAGCTTAGTAACTATTATATGGGTTGTAAGCTTTATGGAGATTGGGCTAGTATATACAGGAGTTCTGTTTTTGGGCTGAGGTAATACTTTATAGCAGAAAAGTGTGATATTGTTGAGGGGGTAGAAGCTAGGGGATATGCAGGTGTAGAAGTGTGTGTGTGTGTGTGTGTGTGTGTGTGTGTGTGTGTGTGTGTGTGTGTGTGTGTGTGTGTGTGTGTGTATTAAGTAGGATGAGATAGTTGAGTGAAATGAGAGAGTGTGATTGGCAGAGAGAGGTGTGGTAAGATAGTTCAAGTAGGATAAGGAAGTGAGACTTAGTGTTAGAGTTAGGAGAGAGGCTAGTTTGCTTGTCATGGTATTTATTTGGATGAGGTTGGAGGTATGTTTAAGCTGAGATGGTAGTATCTAGGAGAGATTGGATATTGTGGAGTGAGCAGGGTGGGTTGGAATAATGTATGGGTTAGATTGGGTAATTTGATTATGGGAGTGGTGTGTATTTTGATTGGCTGTGAATGTGAATGAAGCACTATAAGTGTAGTGGGTCCAAGGGTGAGTGGGATTTGGGAGTAGGGTGGGGAGCGGAGTGACCCCCTAGGGCAAATGGAGCGGGTTGAGCCAAGGAGAAGGAGGTGATGTAAGCAAGAATAAAACAATCAGTATAGTTGAATTAAGGCAAGGATCAGAGATGCAGATATGTCTGAGGGGAGCTTTGTCACACAGAAAGATTCTACTTTTAAAAAAAAATATTAGTTTGATTGGAGGTAACACTGGCAGAGACTAAAGAGAATTGAGACCTACTACATTCATGGAGAAACATTTAGGTTTGATTATTTAAAATTGGGTTAAGTTAAGTTGGGGAAATACACTGGGAGAAAAATTAGTACTGGGCTATCATAAATTAGAATTTAGGAATAAAATAATGGAGTAATACTGCCACCCACTGGCCATTCTTTGGAATGGCTATATAGTATCACCGGTGTGTCTGTCACAGCATACCTTAACTGAGCATCTTCTGTGAACCTGCTGTAAGAAAACCGTAGATGGTGGAGCTATAAAACAAGATATAACTAAAATGTGAAATATATACTGCACTAAGCTCTGAACCCTGAACAGTAATGTGTAATTAACTTTCTTGGGTGGCATCAGCCAGGGAACCTTGTTGTCTAGGCTTACTTAGGCCCTTGGGCCGATAGCCTAATACCTACCTATAAACCTATGAACCTTCGCTTTCCAGATTGTAGTAATCCAAAGGATGAATGCACAGTACAATAACTATCTGTCATGCATGCATTACAGGATTACAAGTTCAGACTGTCTAACCAAGAGACTATTAGGCAGAAACCAGTGAAACTAAAGCCAACAGCTCCCCAGTAGTGCAGTATGATGAGAAATAGCTTAGTTGTTAATTTCTCACACCCAGACACAGTTCGAATCCAGGAAGTGTTACTAAGATGTGTGCAGATCTACATCAAGGAATCAGGAATAAATGTAAAAACAGTCAAGTAGTGTTAACAGATATTTTCTCCACAGGTTGTACAGGTAAGGAAATGTTGGTAGTAGCTGCATGAAGGGTATACTAATAAACTGTGTACAACTGTTCAACTGTGCCACCACATGCCTGCGAATGACTGCAGGATAGGTACATACAACATGCACTCTTCCTGATACATGTCTCTCAAGTGTCACGCTGTCACAGCTAGTGGTCACTGCTGCCAATAACCCTGGACACAGATAAAAAACAATTGAAATATGCCAGAAGTGCACTCATGTAACAGCACTTCAGGGTACCACTCTGTGTCAGATATGTAACCCTGAAATATACGAGTCTCCTCTAGTCATGTACCCAGAAGTGTCACAGTTTGCCCGATACCATTTCAGGCTGACAGTTTAATAGGTATGTTTGTGTTACAAAAGCTATTGGCCATAGGCAGATGTAAAGAGAGGGCAGACCCATAGAGTGTTGAGCAATACCGTTGTGGAAAATAGAAGCATAAACAGTTGTTTATGGACTTTTTGTCTCCCCCCCCCCACTCCTCATCTGGATCCATACTAAAATTTGTATACTATGGGTATGTTTTACTCCAAACCTAATGTTGGGAGTTGTGTTATATTATTGTTCATATATCTGATTGTTTGCATTTTAACATACCTTGTCCAAATACCATTGATGATGGCCTGTTGCCATCAATGTTACCAGCATGCTGTTACAATACATACTGTTGTTCCATTTATGCATGTGTTTGTTTTGCTATGCAACTGTTTCAAATCTATTTTATCGGGTTAATTGGAACACCCATGCATGCTGTTATAATTAATTTGGAAATGCATTGTTCATGACTAACCAACATATTCTTTAAAACCTCAGCACAATAAGACGTGTGGGAAGGCAGTTCCTGGTGGATCCACCTGTTCCACCTCTTCTGCCCATGGCACCAGGCCCCGGCTCATCTGGGACCCAACCCAGGCCTTCCACATCTGCTGGTCCTGCACTACCTTTGGGTGTAACCAACTCAGCGAATGGCGCCTATGCCCCTGAGACCAGGCGCGGATAGGAGCCTGTCACCCGCAGTCAGGTCCAGGGTTTGGTGCGCAGTGCCATCCGATCAGAGTTGGGTGGACAGCTGCTCCAGATTGAGGCCTGCCTGGTGCACCTCAAGGAGCAGGATGCCCCTCTTGTCCAGGCCCCAGTACAGCCATCTTCAGGGCCATGAAGGAGCAGTGGTGACTGCCCATGGGTAGGGACCTTAGTTCTACTCCATCCATTTGGGGGCTCATGGACTTCGGATTCCCAGACACCCTCTCTGTCAAAGGTTTCACCCCCCCATGTGTCATATACTGCCCCTGTCTGCTGTCTTGTCTGTCTACAAATGCAACCTATCCCACCCAACCTACCTCCCCAAACATATCTACAGCCCTTCTCCAACATCCCACTCTCACCTTAAAAAAGAACAAGGGAATCTGTCTCACAAAAAAAAAAAAAAAAAAAAAAAAAAAGTTGCCCCATACACAGCTCTACATTTCACCTCTATGTACAGGGAAACTAATCAATCAACCCACTGATTACTCTGCAAATGTCTGTCACCAACACCCCTCCCTGCCACAGAAATGTAGAGCTATGGTGCTTTCCTACGCCCATCCTGCACATTCCTAGCTACTTATCATAATGTTTTACCTCCTGCTTGCCCCCATTTCACCCCTTTCCTATCATCCTTTTTTCTTTTCTTTAAAGAAAGTTAGCACTGGTGTAAGCAGTGCTAAGTGAAGCTAAGAGGGTTTAACCATCACTTAGCAACACTTAGCACCATGCAAAACCACGCAAACCCACCTAGAACTGCTTAAAAGTGCCTTTATCACTCTGTCTCCATCAGCCCTTGTTCTGCCCGGCAAAAAAATATAATTAGCCCTACCCAGTCTTAAACCTGCGATGCTGTGCATGACAATTGCAGAAAAGTACCACTACACCATCTGAACTGTGGGAATCTGTAATGATTTTACAAACATATCATTCATTCGGGTCAATTAACATTAAAGAAAAATAATAATTTCTTAGTCTGAAACCTGGACCCTGAGCATAAAAATCACAGCAACATACCTCTAAACCATCTGAGCTGTAGGAATTTGTCATCTTTTTACAAACGTATCATGCTAAACAGTCATTCAACATAAGGGGGGAATTATATATCTGTAGTACTATTATAGACGTATATATGTATATATACATACCTATATATATATATATATATATTTGTCATGCAGAGATACATATAGACAGATAATCAACCACTTTCTGCAACATATCTACAAAAAGCCTGACAAAAGGGTGTGGTAAAGTGCAAACAATACTGACGTATTTGAAATATGCTTGTCATATGTGTAGAAGTCTACTAGAGTGACATGGTGTGCTTTTATGTTCAATGCCAGACAGATTCAAGGTCTGAAACACAAATGAATGTCAAAATTTACTGATGTCAATGCTCATATCATCCCAGTGATTTCTCAGAAACCCACAACTGTTGTGGCCAACAGACATAACATATGAGCCACACATCAGGGCAGTGTCTAGACATCTGGACAGTGGAGAGGTATGACCACAGTCATGGAAAAACCCATAACAGCCACCAACAATGTCAACCAGCACCTTCTGAACCACAATAAGACCAACATGACACTAACACAAATCAGCTCTGAACAATTACCCATGTATATCCAAATATATCATTCACTACTGGGTTGGAAGCAAAGGGAAAAGCAGATAGTGGTGCATAAATGCCCACCCACAACCATTTGCACCACAGTCACAGCAACATACCAGTACCCCAAATAAACTCTAGAGTAGAACAACTGTTTGAACGGACATATGCTGATTCCCAGTCACACAATACACTGACAGATACTGGCCCAGCTCACAGTGTACTGGGAATCCTGAGGTGTTACATTGCCTTTCTCAGTCTCTCCTAACAAACATACACACATGATAGACCACCAGCAGCTGTAGCAGAATGCACTGTCAGCTAGAAAAAGGTTCTGTGACACTCACATCTGCTACTCTTCCTACCCAGCCAAACAAACATCTACACACAACACTGCTACACAATCTTGGGAGTTGCTTCACAATGGCCAGCCATACATAACTCTCATATGTATAGATTTCCACAGAATGTCCAGGGTGTAATACTATGTTCATGGCCACTGCCACATACACTTGCAGGAGTCTGCTAAGTCAATGGGATTAGACCTTGAGTGCAGACCCTCTTACTGCAAGACATCTGGACAAAGTATGGCATACTTGGGGGACAGGGGGCTGGAAAGAGGGACATATTTCACATAATGGTGTTACAAACTGAAACAGCTGACAATGTCACAGGCTTTGTTGTAACATAACATCCCTGAAGGATATGATGTGTGAAACACCAATGGATGTCAACAGTTACTCTGACTACAGTTCTCACAGTATTCCACTGCTTCCACAAAAACATATGTTGTCTAAGGAACAGACCAAACATGACAGGTGAACCCCTGGGCAGTGTGTGTACATCAGGACAGTGCAGAGGTATGTCAGAGACATATCACTGTCAGACATCAAGTCACACAGAAAATGCATGTCCAGATGAACCCTGTTAAATTAACAACCTTCTATGTGTATAACTGCACTACTGTCTTACAATCTGTACCCAATTCTGAAGCTTTGTTCCCCATGTTGCTGGGCTGTCTCTACATGTCCTCTCCTGAAAGATATTCCCCACCTACTGTCTGTGAAGCTGTAGCCACCACACCTCCATAATGTCTTCCACACAGGTAAGAAAAATGGGCAAGGCACACATGAAGGCTGTAATTATAGCACTGTGCCGCTATGGCATTGACAAATGGAAAGACAACACAACTGCTCTGGATGAAAATAGCAAGTGGGAGACACCATTTGGTGCACAGGCCATCACTTGCTCATGAGCACTACCTACAAAAGGCAAGCTGCTGCCTATGCAACACAGGTCTCAAACCATCTACACAAACACAGACTGTGACTGCACAAAACTAACCATTTGCATTGTTGTAAGGGAACTCCTGAGCACTATAACAGGTACTTCAATCATGTAAGCATGTAATGGAATGCAGAAGGGGGGATGCAATTATGTCAAATGGGACATTAAACACTAGGCCACAACAAGACCTGCTGGACTCACATGCTGCTGTGCAGCACCTATGGCCATTACTGCTTGCCCTGCCTGCATTGACATGGAGCATATCTCTGGCCCCAGAGTCACCCCAGCAAAGGTCAGCTCATGTATGACTACTACTGAGGTCTATGTTGCCCAATACTGAGTGTGTCACCGGTAGACCAGCTACCTGGGATGTTGTAATTACTCATATGTCACCTGTGAATGCTACTCTGATAATATGCTTGTCTTACAAATGTAAGAGATGTACATTGGCTATGTGCATATTACACAACAGGTGCAGATGTGTGTGTTGAATTGTATGTGATATACTGAGCTAATACCTGACAACTGTCCAGAGTATTGCAGATTGGCCATATGTCTGCCTCATATTTGTAGTCAATGCTTCAGACAGTTGAGTATTGGCTGACACATCACTGGCAACCCATTAAAGACTGAAGTTATAACATATTAGCATACATTTGATTGTCAGATGTCATATCCTGCAGAGTACACCTGTGAATGTGATACTGTCTTTGTTGGCAACTAAGTGTGTTTCAGCTAGATTCATAAAATGACACTGTTTACTGGCCTTTGCCCATCTGTGATGTGTGCCTTTCTGCAGATGTCTTACTCTGACAGGAGATAGGTGTCTTAACATGACACCCATGTCAATGCAAGTGTACCTTGTCCTTTAGGATGCTGACGTGTGCAGTTACTGACACCTGCTCTCTAGCTGTGGAGAGCACAGCAACCTTGCCAGGTCACTCATCCCATCATACGTTTACACCCCAAATGGAGGCCTGCAAAGCCACAGGAGGTGGAGTGTTGAACATTAGCATACATATACACATCTCCAGGCTGGACAAATAATATGCTGCATGGGTGACATCCCTAGTGCAGTTAACAGTTGATCAAACACCTACTCAAGTCTTAGCTAGCTACAGGCCTCCAGACATGGCTATGTACACCCACCACACATATTGGGACCTGCTGGAATCTGTCAAGGTTCAGTTGTATACCCTGCTCCTGGGTGACTTCAAATACCCAACCATAGTGTGCCTGACCTATGCTACTGGAACATGAATGCACATAGATTCCTTGCCTTTGTCAATGGCAATGCAGTGGATCAGCCAGTCAACACTCCTATGGCAGGTGGAAATCTCATGTACCTGGTCTTAATCAACATGAGTAGCCACTGTAGCACTCATACAGTTCCATCCTCCTTGATAATATCTGACCACATAGCCATCACTGTTCAGGTCACCATCTCCCCTGTCTCCCGCCCCCTTTACAATGTCAGACAGAATGAACTGTGCACATTTTTTATTTTTGCTGGAAAAAGTATTTGTGATTTCAAACCATTTTAAGAGTTTTCACAAGCACACAGCAACTTTTTCTGAAGTCCATTGTTTTAGTTGAGTAGTCATTATCAAATCTGATTGAATTCTGTTTGTATTTCAAAGGGGCTATCCTCCAAGCAGTTTGGAGTACTAGCTCTTTATTAATCTATGATACAATTTTAATAACTATAGAGCTTGGTGGAAGAGAAGGTGAAATAGAAAAAGGTTTACCTATGGCTCTGTGGGCTCCTTTAACACCATAGGAAAGACCCACCTGTAGATTTAATATTTCTGAGATCCAAGTATTTAAGAATGCAATTAAATAATCAACTTTTTTTCCTGGAAGTAAAAGTCATCTATTTTGTTTAGAAGCCATGTACTTTGTTTTACTAAACATTCCATTTGAAATACTTCTTCTTTTAGCCTCCCATCTATGTAATTTAGGGCATTCTCCATGTCAGATATTTCTGTTTGTTGTCATTGTAATAGTTTTTTTTAAACATCAATTTGTTTAAGATAGTTCTCTCTTAGATTTTCTAAATTCATCTGAAAGCCATCCATTTCAATAATAATTCTTGAAGAGTAGAAGTCAATAGTTGTATATCTTTCTTCAGAGAAATGTCAGTATGAAAATGCTCAGAATTGCTCATTTTCATTCAGTAATTCAGTCTCTGAGTAAAATTGACAGGAACATGTTTATCAAATTCCAATGAAACTAATATGTGAATGTTCAAAACTGTTCTCAGTAAGACTGTAGTATTTTTTAAATAAAGTAGTTATTTTCCTGTATTTAAGTCTTATTATCCAGAGCTCTAAAGAGTTGCTATCGACATTTAGCCATCTTGGCTCCACCCTCAAGCAAACATCTTAAAACTTCTAGACTTTGTTGCATATTTTGGAGGGATACATATATCTTCCTATTGTTTCCTTGTGAATTAGTTATCCAATATCCCTTCTCAATCTATTATAACCTCCTGTATTTCATTCCTACAGCTATCATGCAATATTGTAAATGCCCTGCTAATTTCCTCTTTTTAACAGCAGTTTCTCTTCTAGATTGGATTAAAAACTGCCACAGAAGGTCTTTCTCTTACGATTCCCCTATCCCTTTTTCATTGCCTATACACTGTAACCAATCCATGATAGGGAAGGCAGTCTGTAGCCTGCAGTCCAAATGTCATCTTGGCCTCTTCCCACTATATTACCATTCCCTCTCTAGTTATTTGCTCCCAATACCTTGGCTCCTTTGCCAGTTTTCTACAGTAAATTCCAGCCTTCTCTTGCTTGCTCTCTCGACACTTAATTGCAGTCATCCTCATTAGTAAAATCTATTTTCTTCATTTTTTATTGACTTAGTTAATATAATACTTTCTTCGACTATATGAATATAATATTCTGAATGGCTGTTGTTATTCTCCTTAAGAATCTGCATCAAAAATCTAACTATCTCCTTATTTCTTGACATCCTTCCTGCTTCATCATCATCCTTTTCCAGTTTGAATTATAGCTTTCTGCTTGTGTTATGTATATGAGCTTTAAATGCGTAGCTCTAAAATATCAATTTGAATCAGGTAATCCTAAACTGACTTGTTCTATTGGAAGGATCCACTAACCCCATTTCATCCTTGCATCTTCTCCTCCCAGAAAGTATCCTTCAGCTATTTATTAATTACTATCCACAACTTCACCTTTGGTTGAAAAAATTCCCGACTTTTATAGTAAACAAAAGGGACTGAAATGTTTTCACTGTTTCTATCTTGCTATCCATATTCATAAACAAGAGTTTCCAGTTTCTCAGTTTTCATATAATGTTTTGTTTAGTCTCTTCCCACATATCCTTAGCTACCATAACAGAATCCTTTTTTTACCCATATTGCAAAATACTTTACTTTATTATGTCCCCATATATATGGATATTGCTAAACTAATTTATGTGTGAGCACATCATTTACAAATATAGCCTTTGTTTTGTTTTAATTAATTTTATATTCTGAAAAGACTTGAAACTCTCCTGGAATGCTCAACAACAATGATATGTCCTTTTCTGGTTTTATAAGGGACAAAATAATATTGTCTGCAAAGCCAGCTTTTCTTGATTACCATACCAATTATAACCTTGAATTTCTGAATCCTTTATTTTCTTTGCCAGTGGTTCTAATTATAAGGCATATAGCAAAAGGGAAAGAGGACACCCTGGACTGGTTCCTTTTTTCAGATACAACTTATTGGAGAGGACCCCCCCCACTTAAATTTTTGCCTCCAAGTCCTCTTTTATACTCATAATTGCCCTTATTACTGTATAAGGGAATACAAATGCTATCATTGCCCTACTCACAAAACTACAGCTTACTCTCTCAAATCCTTTTTCCTCATCAGGACCCAACAATAGTGGAATTTTATTACACTCTGCTTCTTTCTGAATCATCATTGTTCTACTGATGTTGTCAGATGATTGCCTCTCCAAGACAAAAAGTACATAGATCTGTATCTATCAATTTTGGCAATACCTTTGCATTCTTTTAACTATTATAGACAAATCAGTTTATAATCAAGATTTAAAACTGAAATTGCTATATATGAAGCTGGATCTGATGGATCTTTATCACCTTTAGGTATTGTAGCCACCACCGATTTCTTCCAGGATGTTGGTGCTTCCCCTCCTTTTAAAATACTAATAAACAAAACCTTCCAGAGCTTTAGCACTTTCTGCCTTCCTAGCTTCTAAACTTCCACAGGAATACCCATCTATTTCTGGAAACTTTCCTGGAGATTGGTTATCCATCACCAATTTTATTGCATCCTCTCCTATCATAACTATTAATTGTTCAGCCTCTTCTACCTCTAACCTTGGCATACTTAAGTCTTCCATAAATATTTGTATTTATGCTTTTTTCTTGACTTCCACTTTCTTCTCCTTTATGGGAAAAAAAAGTTAAAATTCTTTGAAATATATCAAATACCCCTACATGATCTCTGGTTAGTTGTCCTGTTATAAGCCCCCCTATGTTTAGAAACAACCATTTCTACTTTATGTTACCTATATTATTGCACTAAATGTTTTTCTTCTCTTGAGTTATCACAACAAAATAGTTGTGTAACAGCAGTCTTTCTAAACGTGTGCATATTATCCAAATACTCCCTTATTTTCTCTTTAGAACTCAGCATTTGTACATCTTTTTCTATGAGATCCCCCTTTTTCTGCAATACTTTAACCTTTGTCAGCCTATCCAAATAATTATTGTCGCTGCTTAACAATATCTCTTTCTTTTACTTCTACTTTATTTTTAAAATCACTAGCTATAACTTCTGATGAAATTTCTTCCTTAATAACTCT
Organism: Protopterus annectens; assembly: GCF_019279795.1. Taxonomy (NCBI): domain Eukaryota; kingdom Metazoa; phylum Chordata; order Ceratodontiformes; family Protopteridae; genus Protopterus; species Protopterus annectens. The sequence goes on along the minus strand of NC_056736.1, from coordinate 143,394,333 downwards.
TGAATAATTTATACTACTCATTCCTTAAATTCCTGTCTTTTAACAGGTGGATGGGGAAGTGCCTGTGTCTCATTTGTAATTCATTACTTTGCATATTTATCTTAGTTTTCATCGATGCATGATCTAAAAGAGTTTTTGGATATGTGTTGAAGCTTTCAAATAAATGCATATGTTCCTGGAAATATAATTTCTGTCAACTCTAGCCCAGTTATTGCACCTTGGGGAAAATATGTAAATTCCCTCTAAGTTCCTAATGCTAAATTTATGTCTTTCATACAAAATATTTTCCTAAATGTTTTCAGAAGTTTACGCTCTTTTCTTATATTTTCCCTTCCAAGTCCCCCAGATACATCCTACCCATTGCAAATGAAGTTCCAGTCCCAAACTATAAGTAATAATTCCTTCCAAAAGCTGATTATTTCTCCCAAATTTTCATAAGCTCCATAATAACAGTTTTAGGTAGAAAATAATTGCATGCCAAAAGTAATCTTTCTCCCTTGCTAATAACCCCTGAATACCCCAAACCAACCATTACTATATTTTCCTCTTCTATTATCTTTACCATTTTGATTCCTCTAGCAATTAGTGTAAATACTCCTTTTTTTCAGTTTCCCTGATATTCTACTAAATATCCCTCCTGAATCCTTTCTTTATTAAATTCACATGCTTAGTTCTTTCCAAGTGTGTCTCCCGTAGCACTGCTCTTTTCATTCTGCATTTCTTAATATAATTCAGTACTTTCTTTCTTTTTGTCTATACTTGTAAGCCCATTCACATTCCAAAATGATATGTTTAGTGTAGCCATTATGAAGAGAACTTAATATCCCCACCTATTATACATGACGGCCTTTTTAAATGTCTGTTTACAGCTGTTGTGTACATGTATCTAGTAGTCTTTTGTGCATTTATTTTTGTCATCTCCATTTGAAATGATGTCACATTTGCAAGACTTTTGTTTAATGAAAAATTTAAACAAAGAAAAGTAGCATACACCCAAAACTATGGATATCTTCAAATAATGAAGTTTATCTTTCCTAACAAGAATAACGGTCCCAAATCAACAGCTGCACATACAGGCAAATCCTAACTTAAAATTAAGGTACTCTGTGCTAATATGCATGTTACAGCCTGTGCTCATACTTACACAAATTGTTGTCTGCCCTTGTCTTATCTTTATTTCCCTCTCAGATGTGAAAAAACTTGCATGTCTTTGGAAAATATTAGCTTTTGGACATACGAAAAAGTGCACTGGCTATCTCTAAATAAAACTATACACTGTTCTAATAAATGCATTACATGTATTTAGTTATCAGAAAATCTGCTATCTCTTATTCACTTCCAATAATTTCAAACTTTATTTTCTACTGAACCACTTACTCTTGTACATTTTAGTTTTATCACAAATTCTGCCCACAAGACAAGACCAAGAACCAAAATAAAAAGGTTAAAACACACCCAACTTCATCAGAACATCTGACACAGTCTGAAATTTCCAGACGAAAGTACTTAACTTTATGTGTTTTATTTTATTTCTTAATTATTAAAAATTAATTGTATTCCCTGAACTGAGTCTGCTGTGGTTTAGCCTTTTTATTCTGGACCTTTTAATTGTATTTTTCTCTCAGTAATCAATGTCCAGACCTCTTGATTTACTGCCTTTACCCTTACTCAGATTGTTTCCATTGGTTGCATAAGAACAAAATGGGAAGTTGCCTATGTAACAGATTTTTCAACTAGCATTGAATATTTACTTGCTTAAAGAAGAATATTTATTACAATGTGGTTTCTCATTTTCTTAAAACCCACTTGCATTCACAAAAAAAAAACTTACTAGATTAAGCCAAGGGCATTAATCCAGGCATTCATCTGTACAAAAGTAAAGGAAAACATTTAAATTCTACGTACATTATAATCAGTGCATGTTTACACCCCATCACCCACCCAAACAGCCCAAGATTACAACATGCTTTTTTCCAGCCTTTCCTGTCTTTTTTTACATTTTTACATTGTATTGTCTAACTTGTTTACTTTAGTAACACATACAACAATCACTGAAAATACTTTAATATATTTTTTATCATAAAATGTATTAAACTGTTTAAAATGTATCATACTGTTATAAACAAAATCAAGTTATTGTTAAAAACAAAATTGTTTGAATTGCAGTTACCTTTCCCCTTTTCTCCATTTTTTTCTTTTAATGTCCTCCTAAACATTAATGATACAAAGTAGGGCATACCCCTGTTAGTTCCCAACCAATTTAACATAGTTAGGAAAAAAATCCAGTCTTTCTCAGCCACTTTTCCTTGTAAAGCCATGTGACTGATGCTTTATAGTCTGACATTTATTCACTAATTTCTGTGTCGCTGATCTTCTTCCTGCTCATCTCAATCTTCCAACCCCAGATTCTGGTTCAAGTCCAAGGTACTCCTGATTCTTGTAATCAACACCTGTTCTTTTTTTCCCTGTTTCTCAACCATTTTCCTTTGGAACATTGGAAAATATTTCAAAGGCAAAGTCTTTCTATGACAATACAATCAAAAGAATGACAAGCTGAGTCACATTCTGTTTGATGGCTCACCCTCTGTTGAACAAACTTTTATTTTTCCTCTTTAGCCTGTTCTGCATCAAAAATTGCTTTGACCATCCAGGATAAAATATTGCAGTTTTATCAGTTCATCTGATTAGCTGTTTAATGTTTTTTCCATTGTTTCCCAACATTTGTTAATTGATATAGCTGATATACTCATTCAGTATTTCATTTATTTTAATCAATTCTGAGCCCACTTGATTTATTTTTTCCTCTAAATTACTGTAAACTATCTCTTGCTCCAAAGCTAGAGCCTGAAAATGCTTTTTGCTGAACAGCTGCAGGATTCTTTCCCATCATTGTTTCCCTTCATCTTTTCTATTTTTTTTCTTTCAAACTCTCTTAAGTTTTTTTTTTCTTTGCTGGCATCCAAGCAATTATTGAATTTTACTAAAACAGGTTGAATTACTGGCCTGAATCTGTCAATTTCTTTTTCACACTGGGAGAGCTGAAATTAAGTTATTGATCAGTGTGTAGCCATCTTGGGGAAAAAACTAGGCTCATTTGAATTTTGATCCAGAAAAGATTGCCCATAATCTATAGCCTTTGGTCATCCTGCACCTCAGTTTGTGCCATTAAGCACTGAACTATTGCTGTAACTGGTGAAATTGCTAGACTACTGCAGTTATTTAAATATATTGCTGCTTACTGTTATTCCACACAGAGTGCAACTTCCATAAGATAATGTTTTACTATACACCTGAAGGTAACAAAGTAATTTCAGCATTCAGAATATTTATAAATTGATTAGTGAAGTATATTAACTAGATATCTTCCTACTTACTAGACTGGTAATTTCTCCATTCCCCTTACCTTTAACTGATATGAAAAAAATCCATCTAGAGATACCACTAAAGAGAACTTGGTTAAACTTGTTTTCTAGCTGTTCCTCTGTTTTAGTTGTAGTCATTATGTTGGATTACAGCTGAAGATGTCTACTTCTGTTTATTACATTGCAGGCCTAGAATCTGATTACACAGAAGTGGAATTTAATGCTACTAGAGTTACCTGTGGTACTTCCATATGCCTTGTGCTTTCTATAGGGTGATGGCATTAGTTAAATCTTATTAAATTATATCATTAGGTATCACAAAGGGAATAGCAGAATCAGAATCAGAAAACTGCAAACCCTTGCTTGAAAAAAAACTATATATATATATATATATATATATATATATATATATATATAAAATTCCTAAGACAATGAAAGTCCAACAGTGACTGCCAAAAAAGGAAAATGTTCAATCCTTGAATTACCAAGTGACAACAGATCTGCAATTTCAAATAATTTCAAATACTTGCAGGTAGAATAAACAGGATGTGCGTTTTTTTATTATAATAAAATATTTTGTACCATGCCTGCTCTGTATCAGCTCTGCTTCTACAGATAAACATTACATAACCTAATATCATGTAATGTGTTCAGATAGTTATGTATTGCATGCAATTATAAAAACAGAATATGTGCATGGATTAGTAAAAAATGTAGGTTCTTAAAGTAGTAAGATTATGTTTCTTAATGATATGGATGTCAAAATGAGAATGACAAAAAATGGACATTTGCTCATAAGAATTGCCACAGAAGTAACACTTTTCACTTTTTTATGCTGCTATAAATCATTAACAAATGCTGTTTGCATTACTAAGATTGACATGTATCTTTGCAATGAATAAACAGTGAAAATAGAGGTGTTAATACTGAACAGTATAACAAGAAGAACTTGGCATTGTATTCACAGAGCAATAATGTTAGCTATTTTGTATGGTACGAAGATTGAGACCTTAGTAAACTGTTACAGATGTTAGACTTCTTGTCAAAGCACAATTGACTAAATACCAAATCTACTTGAAAAAGATGAAGTGATTGTAAGTGCTCACTCAAATGTAGGCCATTTCTGTTAGCAGCCCAGCAGGAATAATTGAGGCATATTTCACTCAGGTTAAATGCAGCTCTGTGTAGATCACTAAATCCCAACAATCCATATTAAGAAGGCTAGTAAACACTTTAGATAAATGACCAATTTCCCTGAAGCAATGTGGATAGGCACTTAAGTGCCATTAAATGAGTTTAAAAAATTTAGGCATGATAGGGAAGATAGCACAGCAATTTCTCTTAGTTTACAGCAAAAGACATTTGTGGCCTCCTGTGATCCCCTACAATCAAATGAAGATGAAGTACGCTGTATGTGAGATAGCATGCAGCAGATGGATGACCCATGCACAATTAATTTTAGCATTCATGGAGAAAATCCAGACATTGCATCTTTAACCATTCCCTTCTCTTTTTAAAACAATATTACAGATGTAGAATTAACTTTAATTAAATAAGTACTTTCTGCTTTTTTACTACTATGTTTTTCTAAACTGTGGAAAACTTACAAGCATACTACACCTTTGCTGTCAGAGTAACATTATATTGTTAAGCAGATGTCAGTTTTTAATGTATACAAATATGTGCTGCACTGCCATTTTTGCCAACAGTGCCATACAGTTCAGCATGTGTAGGGCAATAAAAAGATTAAGTTTCTGTACTTAATGAGGCTCAAGACAATGCTTAGCAATTTTCTTATGCATTTCCAATTTAAATGGAGCTCTCATAATGGTGGATTATTTTTTGGGAATGTTGAAGTCAGTTCACTGTTTCGTTTCTTTAAGTTTGCAACATAAACTGCTTAAAAGCTTAACTCTGCCATTGCTCTACCATAACAGATGATGGGACAAGCACATCCAGATGACTGTAAGGGAAATGAGTGTAATTCCATGCAACCCAACATTACCATAAACCAAATAAGATAGAACGGGCTGTTATAGGAAAATGTTTCAAAACACAGTATGCCTTTAACCAAGTAGGGGAAGGCAATCCACTCCAGTTTTATAGAATATAAAATAGCTTATTACAACCAACAGGAGCAGTTAAAAGTTAATCATTTTCATCCTTACATTCAAAAAGACTTCATAAGCACTTTGAGAGTCCAGCAGTTATGTCATCAACACTCCTTAAAATGAAAAGTCTAATATTGAAATAACAAGGATCATAAAGATAAAGAAAACTGCTGCGGTGGTGCAGCGGTAGCGTCGTTGACTCACAGCAAGAGGTTCTTCCATTCGATTCTTGGTTGGTGTGCGGGGAGTGTCTTCTGTGTGGAGTCTGCATGTCCTCCCCGTGATTGGGTGGCGTTCGAAAGACATGCGTAAATGGGTGTGCCTTCGTTGAAGGTTGGACGTCGAGCTGGCACCTCGGCATTTGTGAAAATCTACTGCCAATCATTAGTGGACCAGAGTTCCGCTGTGGCGACCCCTAACCGGGAAAAGCCGAAAGACAAACAACAACATAAAGATAAAGAAAACTGCACCATAAAGATTAATAACCACTAAGGCTGAAAGAATATAGTTTCAGAAAATGGTTTGTTACCATCTCAGTGGTAAAGTAGTGCTGAGCATTACTTTGTAGTGAGAGCATTACTGGTTCAAGACTGACTATAGACATTTGTTTTATATTATTTTCCATGTGGTCCTGTCTTGCAAAATCATCAATCTCCTCTTGCTACTGCAGTCATATACCACTGATGATGTATTTGCTTGGTAATGCAGACATATCCCACTAGTAATCCACTCCTGGTAACTATTTTACATTCCTGAAACTAATTCACTCAGTGCACTGTTAGCTATGGTACATTTTGATGATCTGCTTTTCATTTTTAAAGACACTCAGCAATGCAGACATTCAGCTCTCTCTCTCTCTCTGTATAATTAAAAGATGATCAAAGAAAAGTGTTTCATTCAGAAGTTATAAGTCCATTGATATGATGAGAATATGTAGGTTGTGACAGCAATGGAATCATCATAAAATAGGCTGCGATGATTTTATCATTTAGGCAAATTAGCAGTACATAGAAGAGAAGAAAGATTATGAGAATGAATATAGTGAAAGGGATGCTGGAGTAAGGTAGAGTGAGATGAAAAAGGAATAGATTTAATATATAGACAGCCTAAATTGATGTAAAAAGTAGTTATGACATGCTGTTTTGGTATGTTGCAGGACTTCATGAGTTGTATTGGTAAATCAAAGAGGAAGTAAGGCGCGGCATCATCTTATATTGAAATTGATGAATTTTGCAAGAGCGTTGGTTAATTTTAGGATTGTGTGGTTCTCTTTTATAATTTTGAAAAGGTTTTATTATTTGTGACATGCTATCTGTGGTTTTATTTTATATTTTATTTTTTAGGGGACTAAATGATTAGATTATATAATTTTTGTATGATTCTGTTGGCTGTACATGTTTTCCTTTGTTGTTTTCCACACTGAGCATTGTATGCTTTGAAAGATAAAAAAAATAAAAAAATAATTTATTTGGAGCTACTTGTTTCCTGTGGTGAATATACTCTTGTTTGTTGTTTCAGTAAAGTCTTTATACATTTTTTTTCACATTTTCATTTAATACATATGCAGGGTCGGTCTTAGGTCAAATGGTGCCCTAGGCAAAAGGGCTCCACAGTATCCCCCACAAACACACATCACCTGGTGCCCCCATCCTGGTCTACGTACACCATCCAGTTTACTGGAAAAGTGCCCTTGCTAGAGCAATGCCCTAGGCAGCTGCCTAGTTGGCCTATGTCTGAGGAGGATCCGTACAAATCCATGACAGCACTTTCTGCAGAAGCAGAAATCACTGAACATACATAACGAAAAGTGCTGTTCACTAAAGCAGCACTTTCGGTTACGTATGCTGGTTGTGCCAGTTGCACTACTGTGCGGTTAAGGGAGAATTCAATTTTCCCCACTGTAGTGCGACCTCGGAGTGAGAATATAAAAGTAGGGGGCATAGTCTCCACATGGGGGTGCAGGGGGACTTGCCCCCTTATAAAAGAAGATTTATTGTTTTTTGAAACATACTTTAACGAAAGCACTTTTTCAGTGAAAATGTTTCCGTTAAAGTGTGTTCGGTTATTGTGGATTCAGACGATTGAACTTTCATTCGATAGTCCTAGATCCGTCTGAGGTTGGCTATGTACATATGAGTATTTCTGAGTTTGTCAAGTCTATTTTTACATTGTTCAATTGATTTTATCCTGAATCAGTAGGTTGACTAATAGATAAGATTTGACAAATCCCAGTAGATTTATACGGATTTAACAGATTTAATTTAACAGATTTAGATATAACTTTACAAATAATGTCTTAAATATATTTACTTGCTGTAGAAACCACTGTTTGAAAAAATTTACTTTTAACAAAATGAGAGGAATCTTACATATTGTTTCCATATCACACCCCTGTACCATGTTACTAATGTGTGTTACCCCTAACCATACCCTAAACCAACTCCCTGCCTGTAACTGTGTATATTACATTGCTAAAAACTTTTTCTGTAACAGTACCACTACATAAAACAAAATGACACAGAATACTGAAAACACAAAACGTGCACAACACTGACTCTATCCCCTTACCTAACCCTTACTCTAACCCTAACCTGCGAACATTTGTATATTCACAACTGCTATAACACAGTCTAGCACATCTTCATGACCACCACGTTTTCATTCAGACATGAATTTTCCTGCTCACTCCTATTTAACTTCACTATATAAAACTAAATTCAATAATACGTGATTCACTCAAATGAGTATTCATTCATTTGTGATTTCTATCCCTCTCTTTTAGTACACACACACACACACACACACACACACACACACACACACACACACACACACACACACACATATACACATATATATATATATATATATATATATATATATATATATATATATATATATATATATATATATATATATATATACACACACACACACACACACACACACACACACACACACACACACACACACACACACACACACATATGCACACATGCACACACACACACACATGCACACACACACACACACACACACACACACACACACACACACACACACACACACATGCATATATATGTATATATACTATATGCATACATACAGAGAGATATTTACACTGGGCATTTGACTGTTAGATATGATACTTAAACAGGAACCATATACTTATTTCCTGCATCAGAGGAAATTTGGCCAAGATGCAATGGAAACTTGATTTATTTTTTTCCGATAATTGCTATTGCATCATTAACCTATATCTCCTATATTTCAGCTGATACAATCTCAGAGAGATGTGACCCCCTGTTTGAGGTGTTGTCCTATAGGGCTGCACATTTGGAGCACAGTAGCTATTACATGTTTTATGGGAGAGCCATTGTGATATTCATACTGTCTAATGACATTTTTTTTCTAAAACACCACATAATTTCCCTTCTTCTACAGATGCTGCTGTGGTTGAAAGAATTTAGGAAGAAAATGATGGAGTAGTTAAATAAGAATTCTTGATAGCAAAATTATCCCCAGGATTCACGAAGCCACCGTGTAAGAGTTATAACTCTTACACGGAGGCTGCAGTTAAACGGAGTGATCTCAGCATGCTTTGCATATTCATGAGAGCATGCTGAATCACACCTAAGTCTAACACGGTCCGTGTAAGACAGTAGAGGGCGTGTCCGTAGGCTGAGCCTTGCAAGCGGACACGCCCTCAGAAGTGTAAAAGTGCCCAAAGTAAACAACCACAACAGAGTTCATGGAAATGTGAATAAAAACAACACAACACATGCTGCCACAGACTATGAACATAAAATATATATAAATGAACATGTTATATATATTTTTAAAATTGTAAAGATGTTTAACCGTGAGTGCGCTCGTTTGCGCGGGCGTGACCGTAGCACAGCTACAGTTAGCAGTCAGTGGGAAAGCATATAAGAACTAAATATACAAAATAAGCCAGGAAGCAATAGTGTAGCAGTAGAGATGTTGGCTGAAGAGCAGGCATTCATGGTTTGAGCCCCCACAACACCATCTTTTTTTTCAAAATAAGCAGGAAACAAGTCCCTGACAAATATGTACACATAAAACCACAATTTATGTAAAATATAATGAAATAGCCCATTGATATTGAAGACATGTGAGGTAACAAAAGAAGAAAAAATGCCAGATGTGCTCATAGCTGAGCTACAGTTTAACAGAGTGAGTGCATCTGCCCATAGATGAGCAGTGGTTTAACTAGCGCAAAATGAGTGCCCGTAGCTGAGCAGTGGTTTAACATGCTAAATCTATGTGCCCCTAACTGAGCTGAGCATAATATGCGTGCCGATAGCCAAATGAGGCTTAAAGCAGCGTACCCCATTTGCGTGGAGCTGCGCACCGCGCAAACAAGCTAACCAACGGACAACGTTGAGCAAGCCGTATCAAAACTGCCTTTACACAGACACACCCCTCAGCATGTCTAGACAGTCATGAAAAATAAAAAGCAGTGGCCAGGTTTGAACCCAGGATACTATACACCATAGTCAAGGTACAGAACCACTAAGCCATGACAGCAGTACCTGTAAATGCAATAATAGCTAATATATAGGAATGAATACAAACTAGAGCATGACAATGCAGGTTTACTGAAGGTGATACAATTCCAAAATGGCCAATCACAGATATGTGCGGGAAAAACGGACTATATAAGCCCCATAGGCGGGAATACACAGCATAAACGATTGTGGAACTGACTTGCAGGCAGAATGACAGGAGTAGGAGAGGGTAGTCGCTTTCGAGCACAGAGGTGGGGTGTTGAGGAGTCCAGGTACATGATCTGGCTCCTAGTCCTTCATCATGAGGCCCAACTCATGCAGGGCCAGGTCCTCTGGAGAGCATACAGGGCTGAGGCATGGGACCGGTTGGCTCATGATCTCACCAGTGCCACAGGGATTCCAAGGACTGGTGAACAGGTCCGTCAACACCATGCGGACCTGAAGAGACGCAAGCTGGACCAACTGTACCTTTGGATCCAGGAGGCCTGGCAAACACCCAACGCCCCACTACTGAGTAAGTAACATTTAGTTATGTATGTAAGAAATTAAACTAGCTGATATTATGGAGATGTGTATTCCAATATTACTTCATTTATATTAAAGCTGCAGGTGTCTGTTCTGTGAACCGCAGAGCCTATGGCGATAGGCTGGTGTGGTTGCGCCACCAGGCAGGTCAGTAATCCACTACCAGTAAATGTAAAGAAATATAAAAGTATGACAGTCAGCAAAAGAGTGCAGTGTAGTCAGTAAGGAATAGAATCTGCAAGTAACAGTGTGAAAGTGTATGCAAGTATTGCTTGATTACAAAAGTGTGTTTCAGCCTGTAAGTTTAACCTAAACATGAAACTGTGCAACATATATTCTGAAATAAAAATGCCCTGCCTGTAAGAAAATAGTACACAACCTGCAGCAGGCTGAAAAGTATAGCTGCAGAAGATGATGAAATCACATGTGTGAAATATATCCCTGTGGAAATACTGAAACATGACAGAAGTGAGACTGCTGGAAAGGATTGTAATAACTACTGGTAAAACATGTCAATAAAGCCTAGAAGTACCATCCTGAATAGTAAAATGAAAGCAGGTGAGAGAGTGTGAGAAAGTGTCATTAATCCAGCAATACAGTAGTAATAACCCCTGAATAAAGTATACTGCAGTCAAGACAGAATGAAATGCATGTGAGATTAAAAAAAACAGCAAAATCTGTTCAAAGTGTTGCTGCATCTGGAATGTGTATCCCAAAATCTGGATATGTTGCTCTCAGTCTGCAATATGCAGATAGGATGTTTGTGTGATATACCAAACATCCACACTTGTCTACAGCTATATAAAGCAAATGTAGCAGGATGATGTAGCTGAACAAAGCTAGATATGAATGTGTATGAAGAACCAGAAAATGTATGTTGATGTTGCAGTAACAGTCCTATCACCAAGTTGAAATAGTTATCATATAGGAAACTGTAGTTAGAACAGTAGTGTGTATATAACTGTAGCTATTAGAAATGTACAGCATTATGTATTGTTATTCGAAGGTGTTAATATTACTTTCTTCACCCCATCCTATAACCACATATAACCCATTCCATGTGAAAATGGTATGTGCAATCACAATTAACACCCCTGGACGTTTGTCCTGTTGGGTCATATATATTTGCATGTCTGTTGATGCATCTGCCCTGTTCATATATCCACACCTGATGGCCTGTTGCCATCAATTAACCCTGCATGTTGTTGGACTGTGTATTTCTGTTCAGATTATGCATGTGTTATGCATGCTGTTCAATGGTGTGAATATCTGGGTGTTTGGTTAATGGGAATACTAATGCATGCTGTTACAACTAATTGTGAATGGTATTATATGTCACTAACCCAAACTGTCATGACATAATGCAAAACATAGTACGACAGGGAAGGCGGGTTCCAGCGGACCCACCTCTCCCACCTCAGCTGGCGAGTGCACCTGGCACTAGTCTGGACCCTCCTCCAGTGGCCCTGTGCCACCTGTGGGTGGAAGCGCTGCAGGGGATGGGGCTCGCCCCCCCTCTGCAAGTGTGGCCGGAGGAGGACCACCACTCACCCTCCGTAGCGTCTGGACTGTGGTGCGTAGGGAGATTCGGGACTCTGTTCTCGAGCCCCTACACCAGCTCGAGGCACGGGTGGTGCAAATAACGGGCATGCCTGTTGCCCCACCTACACAGCCCCCAGCACAGCCCCGTCCTGGGCAGTGAAGGAACAGTGGCAACTGCCTATGGGTGGGGATATCAGTTCAACTGTTTCCATCTGTGGGCTCATGGGCTCTGGATATCCAAACCTCCATCCCCGTCAATTGTGTAACCCCCCCACATGTGTCATATACTGCCCCTGTATGCATCTTGTTTGTCTTGTCTGTTTACCTACCCAACCTACCTCCCCAGCTGTACCAACTTCCTTCACCTGACATACCACTCTCACCTGAAAAAAGGGCACTCTGTACCCACAAAAAAATTATGCCCCATACATAGCTGCCCATTCCGCACACATGTCTACTGGACATGGAACCTATCAATTACAATTGGCTGTACAACAAGTATTATTGTTGTCCTGACACCTCTCTAAGGGGTGGAAGCTTTCAAATGTCACACCAAATTACATACATATGCACAGCTGTTGCTGATGAAGAAATGGGCAGCTATGGGCCTTACCTACATCCCTCCTGCACATCCCAAGCTTGTTTCCCTACTGTCTTACCCTCTTTGTGACCCCTTTTTCACCACTTTCCTGTCTCCACATTTTCTTTTCTTTCAAAGAAAATAGCAGGGTGTGCACAAGAGTAAGCACGTTTAAGCGGTTGTAAGCGGGTGTGCGCGGAGCTAACCGCCAGTGCGCATGAGTGAGCTCCGCACAAACCAGCGCTAACCCGGTTACAACTGATTAAAAGTGCCTTAGTCACTTTGATTGACAGGTCCTGTACTCAGTTCAAAAGCAAAATAAAATCCCACTGTGAGTCCCGAACCCAGGACCTTGGAAACAGTAGTCTTCATGACTTACTCGTAAGCCAAGACTCTTATACAAGAACATTGTGCTAAAATAAATATATCATGTAATAGTAGGAATGAATGTAAAGGGAATATAGATGTGTAGTACACAAAGCATGCCATTTAGAATTACTATCAAAACTAGTGGATTTCCATAATAGTAGTGTGTGAACATAAACAGCCATGCTAGTTGGAAGCTAATAGGTAATAATGTCACTATAGCACCTTGCAAGCCACACACATACTCACAGCAGGATAAGCACAGCCCATACCCCACAACCTCTTACAGGAACACATCTGGACCAAGTAATAAAATATGTGGAGCAAAGGCCCAACACCAGGGACACATTACAAATAATGTTACAACAAACGCAGACAGTTCAGAGAGTAACAGGGTCTGCACTTTGTGGGATGTTTGGAAGGGTATGCAGTCTGAAACTTGAATGTTTGTCACCATATTCTGACTTGAGCCCAGAGTGACTTGCCAGAAAAAGGTGTGCATGAGATATTGACCAAATTATGAGGCAAAAATGTGGACAACTTGCAAATATCTGTACACATGACGGGTCTGACACCACCATATTTGAATAGTTAAGAGCCTAGACATAGCAACAGTGAATGACTTAAAGGGATGCCCCACAGACCCCATGTAAAATGTACAAACAGTAGGCAGAAAGGTGTAACACATGCAATGGTAACTATGGAGTCCTGAAAGTATTCATCACTTGCATGGCAGAAAAAGTGTAGTAATACATATGCTCATGCTAACCCCCAGTCACAACTGCAGCATACCAGACATTTTAATGGGTGTACCCCACTGATATGTACCATTCCATGAGGCACATAACAGATTAACCTGAAAGTCTCTGGGGCCTGCTCAGCAGCATACTCAAATACCCTAATAGATGTCAAGGCCCACACTATGGCCAGACCACACTGCATGCTGTAACACCCTAGCAGATATAGCAAGCATTCCAAGGTGTGAATGTACATGGAAAATAGGAAAGCTACAGCAGCATACTACAGTCAAGACACCTAGCAGGCATACAAGTAGTGACTGTAAAGGGCAACTATTGAAGCCTTAGCAACAAAGTGCAAGCAAAAGTGAAAGGAAAGCACACACACACACACACACACACACACACACACACACACACACACACACACACACACACATTAACAGTAGTAGTAGTTGTAGGTGTCAGTGTACATACACAGTTAGTACAGGAAACTGGAGAAATGAATGGAGGAATGTTAATCTACAACACACCTGGAAATATGAGAGAGATACCAACCTTTACACTCACAGAACATTGTCCACAGCATAACAGCATGGTCCCTGCCCTTAAAATCTGAAAGGGCTACGCCTATCTCACATACCTTTTTATAGTACTGTTCTGAAATCACAGTGAGAACTGCAATCAGTACACAACTGGCTGCATGCAATTAGCAAATGCTGGCTAACAATTGGTGCAGAGGCCATCACATGGGCATATGCAGATACCTACAAAAGTATGCTGTACTCCCAGTCCACACATGCAATACTTTCATTGCACCCTGAGAAGGACGTGAGAGACATACAAAGAGAGAGAGAGAGACAGAGACAGAGACAGAGACAGAGACAGAGAAAACTGCAATTAAGCAGACACAAACAAATTGTTCAGCAACAGCTACCTGAAAGCAGACAACTGGGAAATGGAGCAGCAGGACAGAGAACCAGACAGCAACACAAGCAGCTGTGACAAACACAGGTAATGTAAAGTAATACTATAAAGGTCTACATACTGTGAACCCTCCATATGTGTCATTGGTCTGTATCCATATGTATATGAAGATGTGTAAAGGGCAGGGGACATACAGCAACTATCAGTGAAGGCTGTACATACATTTGTATGTGAAAGCATCTATGTGCACATATCAATGTTGGTTGATTGCAGGTTGTAGTGCCATGTACAAAGTAGGTTTCACAGTTATGTATGTTTAGCAGTATGTCAGTGTGTGTATACAGTATGGTAGACAAATATGTTGATATACCTGTCTAACATATGGATACGTATGTATGTCAACATATGTATGTGTGTGTATATATATATATATATATATATATATATATATATATATATATATATATATATATGATATGCATATATGTATACATACATAGAGAGAGAGATGTAGGAATACAAAGACAGATGTAGATAGAATATTGTACAAACATATCTATGTAATGCACACATACAGATATAGATATATGTAGATACATATACATAAACAGACTGATCTGACTATCTACAGGTATGACTGTATATGACGACCTGCAACACAGCCTGTCCCACTCCCTCTGTCACTCACACCAGCTCTGTGCCCCTCCCACATCTATAGCAATATATGTACATCAATATATATATGTGTATATGTATACGGACATATATATATATATATATATATATATATATATATATATATATATATATATATATATATGGAGAGAGAGAGAGAGAGATGTACACAAATTCTGAGTGAGGCACTTGTGTACAGATGTATTGCAACAGGTGCCTGGTGACAAAGGCATGGAGTGAACACCAATGTCAAAACCGGAGTACCATACCACATTCCAGATCACCTACACCAGTAACCACCAGATATGTGATTGGCTGCCCACCACTGCATGTGTCAGGGGTGAACAGGGTCATAAATGTGTACAATAGTGGCCCCAATGATATTCACAGTGGCACACTATCCCTGGAATACCTGCACATGGTATGTGTCAGTGGACATGGTTTGTCAGCTATGGACATGTAGGTCGGTGTACCCCTTCACACCACAAAATGGATGCCATGGTATGGACCTCACATGACAGCTACAGATATGGAGAAGGACACAGTGACATGTACAACACTGTCACAATGCACTCAAACACATTACCAATGCACAGTGACTGACAACACCGTAGAGTACACATATGCTACCCACATAGAGGTTACCACTCCCAGATTTACATATGTAAGTCACACCCATGACAGATGTCCAACAACCATAGTAACACCTCACACCATCCACAACCTACATGTCTGCTGTGTGTCATCCATGCCACTGCAATAGAGTGCACATGTGGAGGTAAGAGTTCCTACCCACAGATAAGACATACCTTGCAATAAACCACACAGTGTTAAGAAGCAAGACTCCCCATGAGTACATGTCACACATACCCCTGCTGAATGTTAGTCATATAGGTAATATGCCATATGAGTCACCCTGTGTAACTGTGTGACAGCAGCAGGTACCATCACACCACATGTGTCACAATGGTCAGGGTAGCAGAACAGTACGCTGCTGTAGTCCCAGGGGCAATAGCATATCGTATAGTATTGTACTGTAATGTAATGTATTGTGTTGTATTGTATTGGTATGTTGAGGTGCCTCTTTCGTGGAGTGGAACCACTGCTGCTGTGCGCCAGTGTACAGGTACATATCCTGTAGTCAGGCTAGTGTTACATTGCACTTCTATATGTGTGTTTAGCTCCTGTCAAAGTTTATGTAGCATGCAACTGGGGATACCATCAGGTCCCATTCATGTTGTGTATTCTGCTGTCCTGAGGGTGGCTCTCACCTGGACATCTGTGATCACAGGGAGATTACAGTTAGCTGGGGTAACTATGTCTTATTTTGGGGAAGAGGGCGGGGTGACACCTGCACTGAACCTGTCTGCCACAATGTTGTCGATATCTGTGGTGTCAGTGAAATATTTGTAGTTGTGTACTAACTATGGGCATAGAGGATGGATCCTGACCAGGTTGCTAACATAACTGAAGAAGGCCTTCTGGTTATCTGTAGTGTCCCTCTTGATTTCCCTCTCAAAGTTGCCCATGGATTTTGTATGATGGAAAATAGATCCTTACTAGTGCTGCTCAGACATGCCCTCCCTTTATGGAATTATGCTCTGTCTTGCAGTAGCTTCCATGATCTGTAATACAATCTGTCTATGGCTGGGGTCCACCAGACAGGATGCTGTCCCTTTGTGGAGAGTGTCTTGGTCATATTTGGGATTGCATGATCCATGCATTCTCGGAGATGTCTATGGAAAGCAATTGTGTAGGGGTCAGCATTGTGGGTTGTATCTGCCACTGGCCCAGTGGGCTGAAAGGATACCATGTCACTGTTACAAAGTGTAAAGTTTGTATCTGTAATGTTATGCACTATAGTCGTTTGTGCTGGTGGTGGAGGTGGGATATGTATATCCAGGGCAATCAGTGTGTGGTCAGCTCACAGTAGTTGATGATGTAAGCCATACAGTACCTGGATACAAACCCCCAGAGTGAGGAGGTGCTCTTGACCTGAATCAGTGTTCTGACTGCTGGGGTTTGGTAGTATGTCATATGGAGTGTGCCAGGTACTGTTGTACAGTTGCTGGCTGAGCACTGATACCTGGCCATCTACATGTGTATCCACCAATAGACAGACAGATGCTACATATGTGAGATATGTTGTATCATAACAGTCGAGTAGCATGTGTAGTATGTGTGCCAAATTCTGCTGACATATATTGCTGATACCAGGTTATTTTCTTTCCCAGGTACATGGCCCACCCACAGAATCCCACCTACTCCACAGCTGAGGATGAGGAGATACACCAGAGCCTGGTGCGGGATTATGCAATACTCTTTTCCCACAACAGCCAGAATCAGCAGGAGAGGGCTGCACTGTGGCAAGACCTTGTCCGTCAGGTAAATGACATAGGCACGCATAATAGGACATATGAGCAGGTACGACATCACTGCAGTGATTTAATCAGACATGTCCATCAGCGTGCATCGGATATCCACAGGCAACATGTCACCACAGGTGGTGGGGGTGGCTACACATCCCCCATTCACCAGACTGGAAGGACTACTCATGAGTGCAGTGGCTCCAGTCCACCAGCAACAACAACAGCAGCAGACATGCATTATGATGGAGGCTGGAGCCAGGCAGCAGCAAGACAGTGAATGTGCAGGTAATATGCCATATGTATAGTTGACTGTTGTGTACACTGGTAGTTAATGCATGTGTGAGGTGTGTCCTTGGGTAGTAGCTGTCACCATAGTATTTAATGTGCAAGTGTGATATCCTCAATATTAGCAGCTGACCTGTGAAAGGCGACTGTTGTACTACTGACCTGTATCATACTCAGTAACAATGGCACAGTTGTGCCCACTGACATTAGTTTCTTCACATCTGCAGGACCCTCTGGTATAACAGCAATGCAGCCTATCCATGCTGGTGAGTGTGTATTAACAATTCCTGTAATAGTGTTGATAGTAATAGTACTATTTGGCTCACTTAGTAGTGCTCTTTGTATGCATGTAGGTGTGTCTGTGTCTGTGTGTTGATATCATGCATACTGAGTACTGTACAATTGTGTGAAACTGTGTGCATGTGTGCATGTGTGCATGTGTGCATGTGTGCATGTGTGCATGTGTGCATGTGTGCATGTGTGCATGTGTGCATGTGTGCATGTGTGCACATGTGTGCATGTGTGCACCTGTGCATGTGTGCATGTGTGCATGTGTCCACCTGTGCATGTGTGCATGTGTGCGCCTGTGCATGTGTGCATGTGCACCTGTGCATATGTGCATGTGTGCACCTGTGCATGTGTGCACCTGTGCATGTGTGCATGTGTGCACCTGTGCATGTGTGCATGTGTGCACCTGTGCATGTGTGCATGTGTGCATGGGTGCACATGTGCATGTGTGCATGTGTGCACATGTGCATGTGTGCATGTGTGCATGTGTGCATCACTGGTAATGTGTAGACATTGTAAACTGTGTTTCCTGTTTCCCTCCCACAGGTTCTGTTGCTGCTCTGGTGTCATGTAGCAGGGAACCTGAATTGGGTGCCATGGGTACTGATAATGATGACATCTGTGTAATGGCACAGGAAAGTATGCCAGGGTCTGCCATTGGTCAGCCGATTGACAGTACACAGCTGTCGACCCCATCAATGCGCACAGTTATCCTGCCAATACACCCTTTGTCACCAATGTCCCTAGGTGATGGACAGCATACAGCGGGCATTGACCAGGGTAATGTGGTATCTGTGGCACATGCCTCCCCACACAGCAGCCATGGGCATGGCCCAGAGATGGTATCACACAGACAGATGTCCAGGGATTCTCGTGGGAGCATCCATGGGTGTACTGCCCCTGTCAGACGTGCCCACAGAGGTCTTACAACCTCAGCTATGTTTCGGGCTGTCATGCAGGCACAGTCACGTATGGAACGGTACACCAGACAGGGTCTGAGGGAGCTGACAGCATGTTGCACAGCCATGACTGACAGTATGCGTGATATTGCGGCTGCCATCCGTGATTTCACCGATGTCATAGACAGACGTTGTGGGGACATATTAGACCGGTTGCACAACTACATGTCCATGAAACAGGGCGATAGTGGGCAGTTGAGGCATCGACATGGCCATATGCCAGCAACAGCAGCAGCTGGCAGTCGTCTCAGACGACAGCAGGGCCGCGGCCGCCCCCGTAGTGCCAGCAGCAGCCCCAGCAATGCCGGGTCTGTGCTGTCATCAGACTGCCCCAGGAGACCATGTGCACGTGGCTCTGGCCAGGCCCAACAGCGATCTGTGTCCAGTCAATGAACACCTGCTTCTGATGACAGTACCCAGTCCGGGTTGGTACCGGATATGGTCCGTAGCACCCCTGCAAGGCACAGGTACCATGTCCGTGGCCAGAGACACTGATCTGTATGACCTGGCAGGTACAGTCTGTGGCTGTCCACAAACACCAGTATATGGCAGCCATGAGTTGGAACTGTGTGCATCCATACACACATGTGAATTGACAACACCCAGGGCTACCGCATACACGCACACACTGCATCAACATTGCCCCACCTTCTACTGCTGTCCCTCACCAACACACATACACATACATGTCAACTGGTGGTATCGGTGGCTGACTCAGGCATACCAAGTTCACACCCTGTGCATATGATGAAACTGTGCCACCTCCTGCAATCTGTAACAACTGTGCAGGTACAGGTTAACATGTTGCTGATGCACAGGGTGACCACATAGATGTGTAGTAATAGTATCATGTTGTTAACAGTACTGTGTGCTGAATTAATTGTGGGTATATCACAGCATGCCTGATGCAGTAAGTGTGTGATTGTCATGTCCTGTTGTCTACACCCATGGTAAGTACCATAGTGTATCATCTGCACATGTTGGCATACTGGTGGTAATGATGTCAACAGAAGGCTACATACATAGGTAGCACAGGGGATAAGGTAATGAATGTAGTAATACACAATGATGGCCATGTAAATTGCAAGTGGCATGTTGCCCACACTGGACTCTGCAATGCAGATGTTTGAGGATGTTGATATGTGTGCAGTACTACACGACTGGTACAGGACACACAGGAGCACCCTAGCACTGCATGCTCACATCTCATACCATGCTAGACAGCCCCAACACACATAACTAACTGTCACAGAAGGGAGAGTCCCCATATATGTCAGGGATACTGTGGTGGCAGGCCAGGTAGCATACATCCTACTAAGTATGGAACCACTGAGTGAAGGCTCAGTGTCTGTTATTTGACATGTTTATTACTGCAGGTATGAGCACATGGGTCTCCATCCAGTTATTGGACACTTGTGTGCACTGAGACTGGACCCTAGCCATCTGACCCGTGTATGTCCATGTACATGTGCATAGTGCCTGCATATTTGCAGTGTTACCTACTGGAACTGGTACAGCTTGTTTGTTGTACAATGGACTACATGCAGCCCTGTTTACTGTAGCTTTGTTTGCATGCATGTTTGCTTGCAATTACCCTGGAATACTGATCACACCTGCAATGCATAGTTATAGAGCTTCTGTGGACTCCTAGTGCCATCTGCATAGCTTACTATATGTATGTCCATGTCCCACTTGACAGGATGTCACTGTTTGTCCTGTTCACATGTACATTGCCTGTGACACAGTGCATATGACTTACCTGGCATGTGTCCACGTGAGCAGTCATATATGCTACTGCTAACTAATCACAGGCACTACACCTTCACATATTCATCTTCTGTTGAACTACCTGCTTTGCTAGGGATGGCCTGCACCTGTCACCCCTGGGCTTTCAGATATTGGCAAAGGCTCTTGCTACCCCCATAGTGCCTATGTTAGGCAAGGCTCAAATGACAAACCCACCTTCATAGGTATCACAAGGGATAAGAAACTAAGAGTAATGCTACCCAACGCCACAAGTCTAAACCTCCAGATGCATGCACCCAAAACACTCTTTGGCATGGAGAACATCGATATCTGTGCTGTAACAGATACCTGGTTCAGGGCTACTGAGAGCACACCAGCACTACCAGGTTTAACCTGGTTGATTTCTTTGAAACAGTCACCAAGGCCATTGATGGGGGAAGGTGGTCCACACAGCCTACCTGGACCTTGTAAAAGCCTTCACAACAATACCCCACTTGGGCATTCTAGAGAAGCTCACCAGCTTAAATATAAGCCCCTATGTCACTAGATGTATTGCACAGTGGCTCAAGGACAGAACCCACATGGTTAGAATTGCTGGAGCCATGCCAGACTCCAAACCAGTTATGAGTTGTGTCCCACAAGGCTCAGTCCTGTGACCTCTCTTGTTTGGTATATATTTATTGGAGGTACAGGCCAACATGGACGGACTGTGGCAGACCAAATATGCAGATGATTGCGAACTGGCCACCATAATCGACTCTCCAGCCGACACAAGCATCTTCCAAAGGGGCATCATAGAAACAGACAACTTGTGCCAGAGCCATGGCCTTCAGCTGAACAGTGTTTAGAAAGGGGAATGTGCATCCTGTAGTCTGTTCACCTAGTAGCCAAAAGGGACATTGTCCTCACACACACTAACCCCCCCTCAGCCAAAAACACACACTCGCTATTTGCAGGATTCAAATCCCTATCTGACTATGTTATGATACTCGAGACAGACACATTTACAGAGTGTGCTATTTGCATTACTGTGAGGTTTTCCTTCTCTTGCTGTACTTATAGGATGCTGACATCATCAGTGTTTAGAAAGGGAAATGTGCATCCTGTAGTCTGTTCACCTAGTTGCCAAAAGGGACATTTCCCTCACACACATTTGCACACACACTAACCTCCCCTCAGACAAACACACACACTTGTCATTCACAGGATTCAAACCCCTACCTAACTATATTAGGACATTTGAGACGGACGCATTAGCGGAGCGCGCTATTCACATTACCAGGAGGTTTGCCTTCTCTTGCTGTACTTATATCGTGCTGACATCATCAGTGTTTAGAAAGGGGAATGTGCATCCTGTAGTCTGTTCTCCTAGTTGCCAAAAGGGACATTTCCCTCACACACACTAACCCCCCTCAGACAAACACACACACTTGCCATTTACAGGATTCAAACCCCTACTTAACTAAGTTATGATATTTGAGATGGACACATTAGCAGAGCACGCTATTCACATTACTGGGAAGTTTCTCTTCTCCTGCTTTACTTATAGAGTGCTGACACCATCGGTGTTTAGAAAGGGGAATGTGCATCCTGTAGTGTGTTTTCCCAGTTGCCAAAAGGGACATTTCTCTCCCACAGACTTACAAATCAACCCCACTCACTCACACACACACTGAGCATTTGCAGGATTCAAACCCCTACCTAACAATGTTATGACACTTGAGATGGATGCATTAGCAGAGCATGCTATTCGCATTACTGGGAAGTTTCTTTTCTCCTGCTGTACTTATAGGGTGCTGACATCATCGGTGTTTAGAAAGGGGAATGTGCATCCTGTGGGGAGGCAGACACCAAGCACACTCTGGCTTAGCTGTCATTCCCTAGGGCAAACAGCCTAGTGTTGACCTCTACACCCATATGTTTAATTGTCAAATGCACATTATTTGTTGCTGGTAGACTGTTTGCACATCTTTATTGCCATAGCATTCCCTGTTTGTATGAACAACTTGTGCATCTGTGGAAGATGTTTGCATATGGGAGGGATCCACTGTATCACGTGTGTCTCTGTAGTCATTTAACTGTGTGCACTGGGCAGACTGCTGTAATGTGGTTGGTTCCTGGAATAACACATAACAATACCAGATATGTGTGTCCAACTGCTAAACTGAGATTTGGCCTAAGTGTGTGAGCATGCCCAGTTCAGCCTTCAGATGGCATGTTGTCTGACATATGTCTCATTTATCAAATTGTGTGAGCATGCCCAGTGTGAGCATTCCATATGTTGGACTCTGCAGCCCACCACATTTGTGGATGAGTGTGAACTTCAACAAATATCACCCGTTTATGGTTGTGTGTTGTGTGTCATGTTGTGTAGTTACTGTACAACTGCTTTGTGTGTGAACACAACAGGATTATACTGTGCCTGCAGTGTTTGCATGGGATACTTTGCATACAGTTGTCAACATCCTTTCACACTGACCTAACACTGTAGTACTGTACAGTGTACTGGTAGTACTTTGACTGTGGTGGACAGTATCCTGGGCTTTAGTGCTATCACTGCTTTACATTTCGATAGTGAGCACAACAGCCTGGTTAGGGGCCAGTTGTGTACATCTGACCATGTTGCATTCTGTTCAGATATGAACTACTTAAACCAGGCTTGTCCAACATTGGTAGTGTATTCCACAACATAGGTGTACATTTGCAAACACTAGCGATGTGCCCTAGTCCATGTCTAATGCTAGTTGGAGAGTGTGTTTGTCCTTCAACACACATTGTAAGTGGAGTTTGCCATGACATATGTCATGGTTAGTATACTGTGCCTTTGTCTACCTGTGACATGACAGTGATACCCAGGATAAAGCTACCATCTCCCATCCACTCATCAAGATTGCTATTGAGGAAGATTGATAAGTGACTCTATGTGTAGCCTGTACTGGGGGTTCACTCATGGGTGGGGGTGGCTTCTGTGTTATGGATCATGCAGTACAGCTTGTCCTATGTAAGTCAGTGCTGGGGTTCAGGTCTCTCATGTGCATAGCTCACTGCCATTCAGATTGTACAAGGTGCAGCATGTTTATTGATACCAGCAACACAGGCAACACATGGCATCTGTGCAAGTTCTTTGATACTCCTGGTGAGGTACTGTTGGGGACTTTAGGGTTGATGGAGATGTCTGCTGAGGTACATCTCACAGGGGCTATTGTAGTCAATTGTACCACTGCTGAAGGATGACTGCAGAGCCACAATGACCTCCCCTTATCTAGATCTGACAACCTTCATGATTAGGTGGGTATATGGTATGTTTCTGTAAACACTACAGCACATGTTTGTCCAATGCAGGATATCTATCACCTTGTGTCCCCAGGTCTCTCATTACATGTTAACTACATAATGGGTTAACACCTATATGGTAATTGGTGGGCACTTACTGTATATCCACGGGAGTTGACTATACACGTTTCTGCAATTAGCTTGCTGACATGGCTATGGCACCAGTTGTCTGTTTCTATGTGGCCCTTTTGTGGGATGCTTGTGTCAGCTGGTGGATCATATGTGGTGAGCAGTTTATAGTCCTCTGCAAACATGTTCGGACACAGTCCTTCCATGTTTGCCTGTACCTATGGGACATATATACCAGATGAGGGAGATCCCAGGACCAAGCCTTGTGGGATGCCAGTTATATCTGGTTTGTAGTCTGACATGGCTGCAGCATGTCTGACCATGTCTGTTCTGTCCTTGGTCTGGTTTGCAACCCCTCTACTGACATAGGGGTTTATATTTAAGCTGGTGAGCTTATCTATAATGAACACGTAGGGTATTGTATAGAAGCCTTTGCAAGGTCCAGCTATGCTGTGTGGACCACATTGCCCTCATCAATGACCTTAATGACTGTTTCAATTGAGTCAAACATGTTTAGGGGCAGGATCTGCACTTAAGAAAGCCACACTGGGTAGGGTCCAGTGTCAGTAGGTCCCCAATATCTTTATGTCTGTGGTACATGCTGATCCTTTCCATAGCTGTGCAGACCGAGCTTTTCAGGATTCTGGGGTAGTAGTTTTCAGTATCCATTCAGGCAACACCTTTGTTGAGAAGGACCACTGTTGTTGTACACTGCTCTTTGGGTACATATTCTGTGGTAAGGCTGACATTGAGCAGTAGTGTGGTTTGGCATTCCATTCATCTTGGAGTCCATGTTGCACTAAGCCCAGGACACCATCTCATACCATTGCTGCTGTGTGTTTTGCTTTGTAGATGTTGGCTGTTACCTCAGCATCTGCAATGTCAGGGGGCCAGCAGTCTGTTGGGATAGATATTCTGCATTGGTGGGGGGGGTTGCTCTGCACCTGTCAGGATGTATGTTGGCAATATGTGTGTGTGTTTGTGATATTTGTCTGATTCAGAGCATATCTGTGAATTCCCAACATGGTTCCTACCATCAGTTGTGAAAGCCCTGGGATTATCCTTAGTGTCCTGTACATTTTGTTACTTCATAGGTTCATAGGTTCATACTAGGCTATCCACCCTAGGGCATTTGTTAGCCTAGCCAGAGTGTGTGTGGCTTTTGCCACCCATTGCTATGTGAATATTATGGCCATTTATGATTTGCTTTGCTGTGCCTCTGTCTGGACATGACACAGTGAAGACCCCCAGTGTAACTCTACAATCATCCATCCACTTGGCAAGATTCCTGCTGAAGAGTGTCAGTGAGGGTCTCTGCCTAACATGGAGTGGGATTCTGGTCCAGGGTGTGGGGAGCCTCTGGATTATGTATCTGCCCCACCAGCCCATCCTATTTCATTATTTGTTGAGGTTGACATCTCTCACTCTCACAGCTCCGATGGATTTGAGTTTTCTGGGGTGGAGCATGTCCATTACTCCTATGTTGGGCATGGCCTTCTACAACAGGCATGCAATGCCTCTGTGTAGGCAGTATGTGACTGCATTCAGCTGGGGTGTCTAAAGCCAGGCAGCATATGCCATATATTTGAGACCCTTTATCCTCTTAGTGAGGTACCTTTGAGGTCTTTCTAACTGCTGCAGGTGTCAGGTAAGGTGTATCCCATATGAGGCATTGCACTAGATTATGGGTGTGATTAGAGAACAGTATAGGGGCACAATGACCTCTGTTGACGTAGATGTGAATCCTTTCCTGATACGGTGTCAAATGTAGACAGTCTTCCTAGCCACATTGGCAATGTGGGTGTCACATAACAGGTTACTGTCCACTTGTGTCCCTAGGTCCCTGGTTACTCCTTCCATACATAATGGTTTACCACCTATGTGTTAATTTGTGGTACCTTGTTTGGTATTTGGTGGGACATTCATACTGTCCGGTGTCTTCAGGACAGCTGGGTGGGGTTCCTGTGTGTGGGAGTGTGGTCTGTAGCATGCTACAGACTGTACAGCAGTCTTGCCTACAGTTAGTTGCACATGGGTGGACTCCAATGCCTTGTGCATTGTCAGTTACCTGGACGTATGGGTGTCTGTGCTGAATATGGATACTCACCCTCCTTTTATGTTTTGTTCCAGGTTTTGGGGCCATGACACATGATACGTGGTATAACCTGGTAGTGCTGGTGTGCTGTCAGGAGGCTTGCAGCAGGTTTCTGTCACTGCACAGACATTGATGTTCGCCATACTGGGGATGGCCTTGGGAGCATGCATATTGGGGTTTACACATCTGGCATTGGTCAGCATTACCCTTATGTTTCTTTCCACTTATGTTTTCTAGGGTGGTGGGTCAGTCTTTTCAGCCTTGCCTACAAAAGGCTCTATGGAGGTGGCAAAGGCCTTATCCAATATTCAGACGCCCAGGGGTAACAAGTGCAAGCCATCCCAAGAACAGCTGCGTGGCTTGTCAAGCATGACATCCCAAGCAGACAGACATTGGATCCCCTTGGAATGACACCAGTAAGTGTGCCACTTGCTATGACTGATCATTCTGTGTTTGTACTGTGGCATTATTCCTGGTAAGGGTAGGATGCTGCAAACAGTGAGTGTCATACCGGCCTGGACTACATAATCAGAGAGCTCATCTATGTCTCTTTTCATGTAGTCTAGGGAGGTACATCTCAGGTTATTCACACCAGCATGGACTATGACTGCATCATACTTCTACTTGCTTTGGAGTGACCTGCATACTTCTGTTATGTGGCGTATTGTGGCAGCCTACAGGCAGCTTACTGTACCCTTTCCCTTGTTCAGTCTGGTGTGCGAGACAGCAGTGTGTCGGACTATGGAGTCACCTATTACAACTGTATCAGGCATGTTGTTTCTCCTTCTGGCTTGTGACTGTTTGGCACACCAGCTTTGTGTACTATGTGTTGCATGTGTTATGTTTGGAGGTTGTTTGATTGGGTGTCTGCTTTAGAGGCCTCTGTTGGTGTGCTGTGTTTGTAATTTGTGCCTCCGGGAATGTTTTTCTGTGTTTATGTGTTTGGTTTGCAGTTCTGATAGGTCTATGTGGGACTGTGTTTGTGGTGTGTGTGGTTACCTTCTCCTCCTGACTAGTTTTGGGAGTACTGAGTTGAGGGAGCTCAGCCTCCAGTTTGGATAGCTGGTTGCATCTCTCACATATATTTGTATTTCTTGGGTGGTGTTGGGGGTTGTCTGTGTACTTGGGGCAGGTGTAACATTGCCTCAGGATTCGCAGATTCAACTTGTTGTGGCTGGCCTTAGTGGATTGTATGTGTGGACAGATTCTATTGCCATACTACTGATCGGTTATTACTTCATTGTTTATGTTTGCTCTGTCATGTAGTAGCTTCCTCATTCTCTTTCATGGTTTGGTTATGGCTGGTGTCCACCATGTCAGATTCCTGCGTGTATGGCATTGTGTCTTGTTTTAATTTAGGATTGCATAATCCAAGCATTCCTGGCAGTGTTCATGGAATGGCTGTATTACAGGTTCTGAGGTGTGGCCCATATTTTGCACTTGTACAGGACCTTTAATGGATTCCACATCAGTTTGGAGGAGTGCAAATATTGCTAAACACATGTTTTCCACTGTGGTTTTCTGGCCAGGGACTGTGGTCAGGATTTGTATATCCAGTGTGATTACTCTATGGTCTGGTTTTACCAGTGAGCAATACACTTCTCATCTTGTCATCCAGTACCCATGTTGCTGATTATCACATCCAGTATGCTTACCCCTCTTGTGGAAGTGGTACGTTGTTCCTGGGCCTTTTGGTTTATGGATTCTATGAACTTTTGTCCAACACTGTTGGAGCTGGTATAATGCTCCCAGTCTATATGTCTGGGTATTTTCAGTCACCCAATATAATGTGGTTTGGAGGACTTGATATATTCATGTATTCCAGCATAGGCCAGGTGCAGTTCCTGGTGTTGGGACAGTAGTCTGTAGCAGGCTATAAACTGGGGGGCAGTTTTAGCCACTGTTACTTGACCATGGCTAGTCCATGCTGCTTTTTGTTGTGGTACCAACATGGGGGTGTGGTTATCCTTGACAATTCTTGCTAGTCACCCTCCTTTTGTAGCTTGTCCCATGTTTTGAGGCTGTACAGCACAGTATGAGGTGTAACCTGGTAGTGTTAGGGTGCTGTTGTGATCCTTGGCTCAGTTTTCTGTTACAGCGCAGATATCACCATTCTCCATACTGGGTGAGTTTAGACTGCATGCATCTTGCTGTTTCGACTTATCCCTTATCTTATTCTTATCCCTTCTGATACCTATGGAGATAGGTTTGTGTTTTGAGCCTTACCTATTCAGGGCACACTGTGGGTAACAACAGCCTTTGCCAGTATCCATACAGCCTGCACTGATAGGTGCACACCAGTCCTAGCAGGTGGTGCATCATGTCATGCTCAGCATGTCATCCCAGACTGGCACACATTGGATCCCCTTTGACTAACTGCGATACTTCCGTCAATTATTGCACTTGATCATCTCATTGTCATTGTTGTGGCATGATGCTTGGTGAGGGTAGGATGTTAGTCAGGGTCCTCAGGTTTGCATATAGTACATGGTATTACATTACTTAACACATAGCATTCATGCCTCAGGTGGTGTTGCAGGGCTGCCTCTGTCGGATGCACTTATTACACTTCCCTGTACATGTTTGAGAGCAGGTTGTGTCATGTTAGACATCCCTGTTACTATATGAGTGAGTCAGAGAGGGGTATCATTCCCAGGGTTCCTACTGAGCCAGTGTATGTGCTATGCGTTGCCTCTTTGCCAAGGCCAGGGCATACTGGGCATGCCTCCTTCTACCTACAAGGGCAGGCTCAGGTTGTTCCTCCTCCGAGTCATGCTCTGCCTGTGATGGCCTTGGCAATGGTGGGGGGCTGTTTGGCTCGGCCCTATGCTGGTCCTGCTGCAGCTGTTTTCACAAGATCATATTATGTAGCATAGCACATACCATGAAATTTGGGTACATGTAGTTGGTGTGTACTGCAAGGCTCCACCAGATGTGTCCAGACACCGCAACCGTGACTTGAGCAGCCCAAACACACTCTCTATTACATTATGTGTTTGTGCGTGTGCCTCATTATGACGTTCCTGTTCAGGTGTGTGTGCGTTTCTGATGGGTGTCATCAGCCACGGCTCCAGTGCATAACCTGCATCCCCCACTAGGTGTCCATGTGGGATGTCCCCATTGGCAAATGTCTGGTACAGCTCCGTCAAATGCCAGATGTGGGAATCGTGGTAACTCCCAGGACAGCCAGCACACACATTCATTATTATGCCCTGGGCATCACACATGACCTGGCAGTTGATGGAGGGGAAGCCCTTGCGGTTGATGTATGCCCTACCCCGCTCACCAGCTGGTGCTTTGATGCGTATGTGCGTGCAGTCTATTGCACCCACTACCTCAGGGTATTCCGCTATTTGCTGGAAGAGACACATATTGCTGGCCAATACCTCACGGGCATTGGGGAAATATACATGATCACCGACATGTGCTGACATGGCATCCAGGAACTTGTGCAGTACCCTGGAGGCTGATGCCTGTGATATCCCCATCATATCACCAGTTGGTCTCTGGAAGGTACCTGTTGCTAGTATTCTTAGGCCAACACATACCTTGGTTTCCACTGGGATGGGTTCCCCTCTGTTGGTTCTGTGTGTGAGGCGTGGCCTGCACAGCTCCACTATTTGCTGCAGGAGGTCTCTGTCCACTCTATAGCGCTCTACTATCTCCAGCTCATGTAACCCGTGGTAGGTGACCCTGGGCCTGTACACTCTTCTCCGTCTCTTCACTGTGGGTTGTCTGGCACCATCTGCATTGTCACCACCCTCAGCAAGTTGCCTATGTCTCATTATGACAGCTATGGCAGCCCCTAACATTTCTCCTCTGAGTTCAGCTTTTTCAGTTTTCACTTCTGATAACTTAACTCCTGTCTTGCAGTGTCTCTTGAGAGAAACATCCTGCACTGCTGTTTGCAGAGTTTTAAGTGCTGGGCTGGGCTACTATTCTGCCTGTGTAATTGCCTGCATCTAATTGTTTTCACCTGCTAGCTCCAGCAGTATCCCCTGCTAGCTTCCTACTAAATCTGTTGCTTCCTTTTTCCTTTCTGTTTCCTCAGGGTGGAGCCATGTGTAAACCAGTAGAAACACGCTCACAGTGCCTTACACGTGTGCACACATGCTTACACAGTTCAGAGTCTGCTTATTCGGATTACAACGCGTGCACGCCCGCGCAAACAGTGTTAAACAGCTACCAACACGCTCCCACATGCTCAGTCTGCCTTACACGCGCGCACACTGTCTTACTCGCACTTCATGGCGCACACGTGCGCATACACGTCCAGCAAGAAACTTTGGTGTAGGCAACAGTGTACACCTTCCATTTCTTGACTTTCTCATGCTTAGTTAGTGGCACACCTCTTTCCATGATATCTGTTTGACATCTGTCATGTAACTCTGACCTCCAATGAACTGCATTTCTTTCTACCATTCCCCCCTGTGATGTCACCTATCTCCTACTCTGTTCCTCCCCCTTCTGTAACTCTTACACTACTCAGACTGTGCTCATTTGCTATGTGACAGTGGAATTCAGTATCCTTACACTTATCTGCATCAGATTGCCTACTAATGCTTAGTTACATGTCTTAGACTCAGCTTCCCACCTTAGCAACCACTACACAGTGGCCATGTTGGTTTTGATCTGCTGGTCCCTGCATTGACATTCCATGTATTGCATAAAACCTACATTTGTAAGTTTAAAACCTTAGTTTTTATGTTTTATACAGCGCAGCCCGTTTGTGCGGGGCTGCGCTGGGTTTAAACATCGGCAATCGCCAAAAAAAAAAAAATGATATTTTTAATATATTTTCATCAGGTTACTTTGCCAATGGCCACATATTTGGCCATTGGCATGCTGCCTGACACATATGCACCCTTTATTTGAAGCTGACATGGCTCCATTACAGCTTTTGCAGAAACGTACTCAGTTGTCAACTGAGTACATTTCTGCAGCTAAAACGGCTCTTACACGGGCTGTTCTGGGCTTCCTGGATTGCTAATCATCCTCATTTGCATGCTATTCGGCTGCAAGTGGACTTTGGGCTGTTCCTGGATCGCAAAGGCTGCATGGAGTCTTACACTACTCTTAGACTCCATGCAAGCCTTCGTGAATCCGGCCCTATGTTTTTGCAGAAGATGCTGATGTTGTAATTGCAGAAATAGAAACTGATGGTCTACCAAAGGAAGTTTTCCAGTGATGAGTGTGATTAGTGACTTATTGACTTCCTAATAAGAACAGATGGGGAATGAGGCTGCATATTTCTTTGAAAGACGTTCACTTTCATCAGGCATGCCTGCTCAGTATACAATGGATTTAGTTAGAACTGTTACTTAAGATAATGAAGTATATCAGCATTTCCAGAATGGAGATCTGTGCAAATGCAGAAATAGTGAATCTATTGATGTTAAGTTCACTGTAGCTACAGTTTGTCTAGCATCTCTTTGAAGAGCTGTGCATTAAGGTTAAGTTACAGCTTTAGAAAACTGTGCAGCCATTTCTTTGGAACACCAAAAAACATTAACTAAGGATCAGACTGCTAAATATGGGGGCCCTTTGCTTTTCGGACATCAGGAATTTCATCACTTCACTTCATATTTAAACTCTTCTAATTCTTCAAGAGTATCCTGCTTATCATCTTGGCTGGAGATCTTTCTGAAGCAAACTGCATATGAACAATAAGAGGTGAATCTCTGTGAAACAGTTCTCAAGGATCATGTTTCCAACACTGTAAAGTCTTTTCTGGACATCACCGCACATTGAGTGCAGATATCCATGTGGTGCAAGGGCAGTTTCCAGATGATGAGGTTCATCTGTCCACCTTCCACATGCAATTTACTTTTGGGTCTATCAGTTTAAGAGTAATGATCCACTGGTCATCCTGTTGCAATGTAGAGATGACATCAAGGAGCCATACTATTTCCCATTTCTAACCATTCCAAGAACTCTGCAATTCTTAGATTACCAACTCTCCACTTTTTTTCTGCTTTAATAAGGGCAAAGGTATCCAGCTAGCAATCACTGAGTGAACTTTTAAAATTAGACAAAAGTAAATTTTTTGGGTAGCTGTTTCGATAATGTATATGTGTGACCCCCTCTTAATTGCTAATACCACCAAATGCAGGTCTCATAAGTCTCATGCTTATGGTATCAACTTGCATCAAGATATTTTCAAGTATACTGACAATATCAGTTTTTGAATACAAGGCTTTCTGGACTGGTTATACTAGATGGCACCAATAACATTTCAAGCACATACTATTTCTATGTGTCATAATTAACATTATATGGCAGAATTGCACTTAATCTCATAGTCTAAGCAGCAACATCTACTGGGCTTAGTGTTGTCCTGGTCCCAGTAGCACTAAACCACAAATCTTGCAATCAAGCATGATTATAAACAGAGATGTAGACTAATGGAATATTTTATTCATTTATTTTATTTTAGTTCTTTCCTTATTTTGCCAGCTTTCAGAAAGCCTCAGTTTTAGAATACTTGGGCATTAATGCTTTAGACCAAACTAACATGATGTTATTAGTTTGTTGATCAAGAATATCTATTCTAATGTCTATAATATCTGTTGTTTTAGCAGTAATCAGAAACATTGATATAATGAGAAAATGTTAGATTAGATAGATATAAAAAGTTGCTTCTTTGCTCCTTAACATAGTTTATTAATGATTAGAATTGTTCTCTGTTTCTAGAAAATGTGTTTAAAAAGTAACTGTTTAGTCTCAGTCTGGAACCTTACATACTGTAGTGAATTTGCTAGAATAATAATGAGAACCTATATGTTTTCTGAGATAAATTAACCAATGGCATACATATCTTGGCATCTGACCTAGAAGCCTTGATCTTGGAGATAAACACTATTTTTTTCTCTTGAATATACTAATGAGTATGTTAGATTTAAGATTTATCCTAACATCATTATATAATTAAGTAGGATCATCAGTAAAGTAAACCATTGCTGCAGTACTTCTTTTTAATTTTATAGGTTCATAGATTACGACTAAGCTAACTGCCCTTTTATAGGTTCATAGATTACGACTAAGCTAACTGCCCTTCTGAGCCATTTTAAACCAAGACAATTATCCTTTGTGAGACTCAAACCCTGCACCTTGTGTTTGTAAGGCAAACACCTTAACGATTAGGCCACCCTCATAACTCTTTCTGGTGCTCTCTTCTGTTTAGTACCATCTTTGCATGCTCATAGGTTACTATCAAGCTAGCTACCCTTGTTTGCCATTTTAAGCCTATCCAATTTTTCTTTCAAGGGTGAGAGTTAAACCATTTACACTGTGTCTGTGAGATAAACACCTTAATCATTATAACAACCCCCAACCCATCCAAGTAGTTACTAGGCATGTGATTGAGGTGACCATTATGGAGTTTTTCCCCTATTTCTCAATTACACCAGGGAGCTGTATAGTTAAATGGCTCATTTTCACAGCAGAGAAATTGAGAATGAAGTCATCAAACTCTTAAATTCAGAAAGCAGCTTAATCACAGAGTAAGGCATTGATTCTCATCACTACCTTCCACATAAAACACTGAACTTGTTGACGACTTAAACCCAGGATTTTCATACCCAAAGCTTGAGTCATACCTTTAGACCAACAAGCCACCTGTGGTTTTATGTACAGTGACATTTCTTTGTGTCTGACTCTCTTAAAGTTGTTTCTGTTTCCTTCAGTCTGATATGATCTTGTACAGCTTTCAAAGCCGCAGCTTTAATTTCTGTTTTTCCTTTGCTTTGTTATGACTTTAAAGGCTTGACTTTGTGCAAAAATGTATTATTTCTTGGCATTTCCATTTTCATATTGATTGACAACAGATTTCAATTTTTTTCTATTGAAAAGGGCTTTATAGCTCGAGCTAATTTCCCATAATTTTTGAAAGGGGCGGAATGATCTTCAGAATAAGACCCAGTAGGATTCTTAGACAATAAAGTTAAGATACATGTCCTTTTAGGTGTATAATCTGATAAATTACTTTTTTTCTGTAGAAAAAACTATATCCTGCCACACCTGAGGCACAAAGGGCTAAAACTCTGATTATGGCCTAGAAGACCACTTAGAGAAAAGTGTGTTTATTGTACATAGCTGAGAAAGAACTAGGTAATATGGTACTTCTAACCAATTTAAATCTCAGACAGCTAGGCAGTGGCATGTTGCATTGTTATAGTTTACTGCAAAGTTGGATAATTTATTGTAACATTGCTCCAAGTTGGACAGTTGTGAGACTTGAAGTTTAATGAAGATTGTGTCATCTCATTAAGAAGGCAGAGGTTATATTTCTTACTGTCATGTCAGTGAGACAAGTTTTATTTTGTATAATGTACCAGGTTTTCGATGATTGTTTTAGCTATGTATTATATATACATGGTAGTCAAATTTCAGCTCATCTTCTATGATAAAACACAATCATTTTGTGTGGTTTACTTGTTCTGTCATGGTGTTGTTTGTAGAAATGATAGTGAATATAGTTGTTTTTGTAGATATGTGTTTTGACCTAAAGAGGAGTAATTTAAAGTTTTAGGGTTTAGTAGCAGTGAATCATTTAACCATACTTCATCTGGCGAGAAGGAATACTTTGTAATGTCTTGGAGTTTAGATAAAGATTTGGCAGAGCAGGTTAGGGTTTAGCCATCTGTGTATTGAGATAGGATAACATTTTTTGTAAAAGTATAAAGCTCATTGATGATTATGTTGAAAAGTATGGGGTCCAGTGTAGATCCTTGTGGGACAGAAATAGCTTCAGGTAAGATGGTGGGGAAATATTTTTTCAATTTCATTGCTCATGCACTGTTTGAAAATTAGCTATGGAACCATTTGAGTGAAGCGCTGGTGAAATCTAACAATGAGAGTGTATGTAAGAAGCTCTGCTGGGAGACAATATCCAAAAGCTTATGATAAGTCTAGGAATTTGTTGGAGACTAGACTTCTAGCATTTCTATGGGTGTTAACACATTTAAAAAAATTCAGCAACCAGTAGTTGTGTTGTGATGAAAGATCTGCATTGATTCTGCCTTTATGCAGTGTTGTAATAAATGATTTTCTCATAGCAAGGATATTTATTTTAACATATTTGACAGATAGATTGTCATGCGTAGTTGAAGTATGCCTTAATTGTTGAGGTATTTTTGATGGAACCTGTGGGAACTGTTGGAAAGGAGAAATGCAGAAGGAGGTTATTTGATTCAGTAGGGACACCAAGAGCTTGATTAGTTAATTGGCTGGTTAACAACTGTGTATATAAAGTAGGTAATTAATTGTTTCGCTATGATATAATTTTGTTTATGTTGGCTGAGGTATCTTGTCCTGAAGTTAGCAATTTATTGATTGAGGACCAGAGGAATTTTGGACTATTAGTGTGTATGTTTTTTTTTTTTTTTTTTTTTTTGATTAACTGGCTTCCTTATCTTTAGTGATGCATTGCTTTTTTTAGGTTTCTTACTCATCTATATGCTAGTAAAGTTGGAGCTGTTTTATTTATTGATTTATTTTTTTTTGTCCAGACCTACCATGCTTTGCCCTTTGTTTTATGAGCTAATTGCTATGAATAGCCATGGAGTAGGGATGGTTTTGGCTTCTTTTATTATGGGGGGGGGGGGGGGATAGTGCATTTAAACAACTTGGAAGATTTTGTTAAACTCAGAGACAACATCATCTATGGGGAGAGTCCTTAGTGACCCCAAGTTAAGGAGATGTACTGTATCCATGAAAGCATCATGATAAAAAGCAGTAAGTTTGCATACTAGGCACCAATTATCTTTTGGAACTGTTACTTTGGTACCTCATGATGTAGACTGGGAAATGAGCACTTAGGCTGTATGACAAAATTCCATAGAATATTTTATTTGCAAAGGATATTGGAGCCAGTTGAGGGTTGATTGTCTTGCTGAGGCTTTGTTATATATAGCTGGTATGCGTATACGTTGTTGAACTTATTACAGATGAATATTATTTGTTGGAATTTCAGACTATGCTCTGCTAATTTATATTAATTTCACACAGTATTATGGTTTAATGAGGGATCTTACACACACTCACCGACCTTTTTTCTCAGCCTAGGCTTCCTGCCTCCCCCACACACACACACACACACACAAAAACACCCTGTGCGACCAATGGTAACTGTGCCACATCCCTGTTTTCTATCTTTTGGATTCAGTGAAACACAAGCTTTGTGCCTGATGCTCAGGGTATATAGCTGACTTGGTGCTTAGTATATCTGCATTTGTGATGTTGAATTAGTAATTGTACCTTTGGCTTGTATTGGTCTTATAAAGTT
This sequence comes from Protopterus annectens, assembly GCF_019279795.1. Classification (NCBI taxonomy): domain Eukaryota; kingdom Metazoa; phylum Chordata; order Ceratodontiformes; family Protopteridae; genus Protopterus; species Protopterus annectens. The sequence goes on along the minus strand of NC_056736.1, from coordinate 143,357,547 downwards.
AGACAGTTGATAGCATCAAACTTTTTTCATCAGTATTGTTAATAACCCTGTGAGGATTGGGTAAGTCTGAAACTGAAACGTGTCTCATTACTTTCTAACTTCTCTCTTTAATACTTTTCCAGTATAAGTGATATGGTGGTAAACTGAGGAAAGGTGGTGACCATCAATACTTTTGAGAGATATGACTGTGTGAATATTTGATGCCTGAGCACTGCTACTTAATACTGGGCACATATAAGTCAAATAAGTCTCTGTTGTCATGTGTTAAGGTTATTTCTGTACCACCCATCTTTTACTTGCTAACACTACCAAGTAACAACATGCAACAATGCATTAGTCATTCATATTATTACATAATATACTCCAGGTTCAACACTTACAGTGCAGTCGCAGCAGTTTTAGTTCAGGGCTCACTCTGTCTGATACTACCCGTACACAGCCATTTCATGGGTAGGTAACGGTTGTGAGTATATATATATATATATATATATATATATAGAGAGAGAGAGAGAGAGAGAGAGAGAGATGTGTATAGGAGGAAGGTTTTATCCCCATAGGTGGTGAGTGAGTGTGCTATGCATTGTCTATTAGCCAATCCAAGGGCATTTTATTAAGCACACCTACGTCTCCATACACCCACAGCAGCTGCTGGTTCCATCTCTGACTACTCACCTACATGTGGCTGTGGTGAGCTTGCCATTAGTGGTGAGATCTATGCCTCTTCCCCTTGTTGATCCTGCTGAAGCTGTTTTTTTCAGGATGATGTTGTATAGCATGGCACATATAGTGATTATTTCAGTACATGTACGTGGATTGTATCGTAGGGCTCCCCCAGATGTATCTAGGCACTAGAATCATAACTTCAGCATCCCAAACACATACTTTGTGATATTTCTGATTTGTGATTTGTGATTCTGCATATCAGTGACTTCTGTTTTAACATGGAGATACATTCAGAGCAAAAATGGGTATTACTTCTGAGTTAGCTGCACCTGAAGAAGGATTCAAAATTCTTAACTTGCTTTTCACTTTGTTATGATTTCTCTGAGTGTTTTGTTTCATATTTTTAGATTGCTTCTTCCACGAGTAAGAGGGAATTTTACTATTTATTTATTTATTAAGAGTATTTTCTTTTTTTGCCTATAGTGTTGATGTATACAGGATGTGGGCATGCACATGTACTTCTGAATTAATCCCAATAACTTGAATGGTGTTTTGGGACACCAACTCCAATACTTTCATATATGCTCCAATTCCTTTAATTTAGAATGCTTAAGGTAATTCACTCCACATGGGTGACAACATTTAATAGTCAAATTTAAGATGATATAGATTTCTCAGGTTTCTGAGTACCCATGTAAGGTCCCTGACTCTAGCATAAGAGGGACAACTGATTATAGCCTTCACCTAATCCAGTAGGGTGAGTGTGTTTTCAGTGTGTCAGTGTCAGTGTGTCTGTCAGTGAAATAATCTATAACATGGACTTTTTATTTTGAAGCAGGACCTCAGGGACCTTTGGATATTATTTGGTAGGCATAGCTTGCAATGTTTTGGTAAATTAGCATAAGTGAGTGTGGTGGTTCACTACTGTTTACTGACAGAGTTTAATGCAGAGAGAGGTATTTCCATTTTGTGCCTTTTCGTGATTTCCCCACTTCTCTGCTTTATACAAATGTTCATAAAATTTCAAAAATATCTTCAATATCTCTACAGGATCTCTGGATATTTTTCTTGTTGTAGGTTCCCTAAGTGAGCCCTCTATCCTTTCTTCTGTCTGGTGCTTAAGCTGTTATCCAAAAGGTTTTATCTGTATTTGCTCTCTATGATCAGTGATGGATTCATGGCACATACATCCATCTACTGCAGATCACTGATGCCAGCTTTCTCATATGGTCATTTGCGTTATATATCATTGCTGGAACATTTTTATGAGAATTATTTTTCATGACTATTTAATAGCTTTGGCACTGCATCAAAGGATTTATTAGCCAAGTGTGTGTGTGTGTGTGTGTATGTGTGTGTATGTGTGTGTGTGTGTATTTGTGTTGTTTGGAATGTGATCTTCACATTTGTATGACAGAAATATCACTGTGATTTGGTGTTTTGACATATGCATGCATATCTTATACATAGATGCCGTGTTCTGTGCCACTTTGAGGCCTATTGGCCCACACATTTGCCTTTTCCACTGTCATCATCTCTGTCTTTAAAATACATTCATTGCTAAAAGTGTGTTATAAGGCTAGCTTTTCATTACATATTATGTACCATGGCCTTCGCTTTGTGCTCTATCTTTCCTGGAAATTTAGTTTGTGTTGACAGTGATGGCATAGTTTATATATTTTTGGCTAGGATGCTTTTGCGGTAGTGGTGATGATGGTATAAGGAGAAGTTGCTTAGGATTCATATTTCTTCTTTTTCTTCTTCTTCTTATTAATTACAATGTGTCAGTGTTATGGTATGTAGTGACATTGCTGAGGCTGTGTGTGTGTGTGTGTGTGTGTGTGTGTGTGTGTGTGTGTGTGTGTGTGTGTGTGTGTGTGTGTGTGTGTGTGTGTGTGTGTGTGTGTGTGTGTGTGTGTGCTGGGTAAAGGTTTTCGAACTATTATGTATGAAGAGGTATGCCATGTAGTTCTACTTGTCTGCATTATTTGAAATCACAATTTTATATAGATGTGTAGAGATTGTTAAATAATGTTTGAATAATTAATCTCTTTCAGGCCCTCTATCTGCCTGTTTTTTTTTTTATCATATATTAGAGTTTTCACATGATGTTATTCTTGTCCAGTCACTGGCAGGGATGGGAAGGCCATGTATCACTGACTATGACTCTACATTTCAATTCAATATATTTTGTGTTACTTATGTGCTTACTGTCAACTTGTAGTGGCAGGATGTTTAAATACTGCATTCTTTAGTACTAATTTTGAAGAGGGCAGATCTCTGAGTATTATGTTATGAATATGCAGCTCTCTGTTACACTTTGACGTTTATTCTGCACTGATTGCATTCTTGTAATATTTTTTATGATTTATTACAATGCAACAGGCTTTAGCTGAAGTAGGTGGCAGGTTAATTGGGAGGGGGAGTAGAGTTTTTAAATGTGTTGCCTATGAAAATGTTAGTATATATGAACTTGCTTTTTATGTATGGGTCACCTTTAGGCTTGCATGAGTAACCTTGATATCCAGGTTGAGGTGTCGGGAATCTTGACATACAGTTGCTGTGTCATTGCATTGAATGTTCAAGGTAGGCACCACTGACCTTTGTATATCATGTATTACAAATGATATGCATTTTTATGTAGCCACATTTCTACATGTGGCTACTGGGTATGTGCACTGGACGTCCACAGAATGCCATCACAGACATTCAGGCAGAATAAGCTGTAAAATATAGGGCATTCAGTTTATTATCAATGCAATAGTAGAATGCATTCAGGTGCAACTGGCTGCAAGACTTATGTAGTGGCATTGTGCACACTCTTTGCATGTCCTTATGTGGACAGTGCATCAGTCATAGCTTGAGCATTGTGTCTGTTATCTTGTAACCATTACCAGTGAGATAGAAAACTGACACTGAAGAATATTCTTTGAATATGTCACATGATTATATTACTGCCCATAGCATACAGGTGTGGCTGTCTGCAGGATGTCACTGTAGGCGATAACATCTTTTGGGAATGTCTGTATGTCATACATCAAGCTCATATTTTCTGCATATCATACTGTGTGAGCAGTCTCTAGTAAGACAGTATCACTCCCTACCTATACAGTGCTATGCACAGCTCTAGATATATTTGGATAACTCAGTCTTGTAAGTCACTACAACATGTAACATGGGACTTATCAATATACGTCACGTGCTATGTATACATCCATCATGTATAGGACACGTGACTTTATATATGGTTTCATGCATCCCTAAATGACTGATTACAATTCATTTAAATTGTATGTCCCTGCTTCCATATAGATTGTATGTCCCTACTCCATACATTCATATTTTCAACATGAGTAATAATGTTACATACTTCAGTAACCTATATTGTGATGGATACACATATCTGTTCTTTTAACACAGTTGGAGGAGAACACTGCTAATTTTTTTTCTACTTTTACCTGAAGAGGTATTATTGTTTCTTTTACAGATGTGGAATTGTTTGCATCATATGTCACTGACCTCTGAATGAAATAAATCCTGCAAATAGGAATGTAACTCTACTCACTTCATTATCAGCTATTTACACTTAATTATAACTCCATGCCTGGATACATTGGCTCAACAGACTTATAAGCATGCAGTGCATTATATGAACATCACAGAAGATCTATTTTTTCTGTTTTTGTTTCATTCTCTCATTGTCTCTCACTCTCTTTTTTTTCACTCAGTTCTATAACCAGGGCAAACCCCAGTTAGAACTAATAGCTGAAAAAGGCTTAAATCAAAATAAACGAAGATAAGCATCACTTCCAAAAGATCCCAGAGGAGTAGTAACTTTCCATTTCAAAAACAGCAAACGGATGTCAAAAGTGGTATGCTTAGAGAAACAGCTTTGAAACATATAAGCAGTAGCTGAGAATTACCTGCATTTATACAGGCTCTCCCTTTAGTAGTGTAATTTCAGACAGCACTGATCCCAAAGGTTTTCATCATAGCCAGACTACATCTGATAGGTGCCAATGGGATCACCATTAATAAAAAGAAAAGAAATGAGACTAGGGAAAGATATGCATATAATACTAGATTAATAACATCTTTAACTGAACTAAACCTGTGCTGATGCTGCAACATACAAATTATAATGACTGAATATTTTACTACTTTTTATAGATCCTATGCTGCATTAAACTTTAACATCACTACAGAAAAATATTCCCTTCACTTTACAGAGCAAACTCTGACCTTACCAATACTATTATGTAAGACTTGTTCCAAAAAGTGTCGAAGCTTGACAGGCAGCCAAACATTAAGTATTTAGTAAATTTTAAATTGTTAGTACTAGGACATGAAGTTCATCTAAGACACTAGGAATGTAATAATATCCAGTGATGTAAGAGGAAGATGCAGATGTCTTTAAATTACATTTTGCTCTTGGGAAACTTCTAAAATAGTAACCTCACCAAAAAGATCAGAATCCAAACAATGTGAAAAAGCAGGATCCGGTACAATAAAGGTTGTCCAAAATTGATAGCCAGCAGCCCATTGAAGTAAATTAACAAAAGGTTTAATGTCCAAAAAAATAAAAACAAACCCAACACAACTAAGTTTCAAATAGTACAAGGTGTAAATAATTCCATAGGTCAGTTATTAAGCGCTTTCGTCTCTGCATCCGGAGACTTCCTCAGAATAAATTAAAATAAATCAGATTTCCTTTTATACACGATATACTGAATCAATTAAATCATTAACCAATTAAGCATGAACACTAACAAGCGAAACAGTGTAAAAAAAATTCTGTTTTAAAAACATTCTGTTTTAAAAACATAGAACTTGAAAGCCCTTCGCATTTGTAAAGTCTATTCATAATGACGCCTGTGCATATACACATAATTCATCTTTCATATTTATCCGTTCGAAAAGCAATACCTAACTTTATTAAATAAATTCTAATGCTAGGAAGAGGTTTAGAATAGTATACTTGAAGAATATGAATATGTGATTTGCAATTGTGAAATATAAAAGTGTAATGTATTTGTGTAACACATGTGTGTGTAAGTGATGCTGTTTGATTCTATATATATGAAATGTGATAACCAGAGTGAATGTACATACACCTACACATATCACTTCCCTGTGGTATTTTAGTATTTCAACTAATCTCCAGATGGATAAGCATAATATCAGTTAATAGATCATTAAGATTAAGCTTCAATACAATTAAATTATATTAAAATATTGTAACGTAGAAAGTGTATTCCATAAATTTAATGTATAAATACTGTAAACTTTATGTAAATATAAATATAAATGTTAATAGATGTAAATAAATATAAATATGTATATGTATAATTTACAGTATAAAAACATGGATAGACAACAAATTAATATACAGTGCATATTTGGGTAACCAATACCAATAAATATTGATGTTAGTATAAAAATGAATATAAATATAAATATAAATACAGATATGAATATAAATATATATATAAATATATATAAATATATAAGTATAAACAATATGTATAAATTATGCATATATAAAAATATAAATATAAATATAAATATAAAAATGTAAAAATTTAAAAACTGATTGTTCACAGTTCTAAAACTATATTCATTATATACATTCACTAGGAAGTCCTGCTGTAAATTTATTTCGAAAAATATATTAATTGGTGTTACAATTTAATATTGGATGAACCTTAAAATCTCCTTATCTTCTTTCTATTATTGTCCACCCTTTACTGTTTTAGGATCTGTGGCTAGAATCTTGAGTGCTGGTGTAATGGAAACATGGTCATTTAATCCTTTGCCACAGCTTGCATCCAGCCGTAATTGCCATATCATTTCTCTATACTCAATTTTAGTTTCCCAATCACCTCCTCTTTCAAGATATTGCACCACCTCTAATACCCAAAACTTAAAATCAGCCTTTTTGCACTTGATAGCGTGTCTATATAATGCATTATTCTCATTGTGTCTGTTTATATCCCGGATATGCTCATAGATCCTGTTTCTCAACAACCTCTCTGTTTTTCCTACGTAGAAACTCTCACAAGCCATACAAATCACTAAATATACTAAGCCCTTGGTGTAACAACTGCTGTAGCTACTAGCTTTTGGGGAATACTTGCAATCTTAACTTCTTTCTTATTGTAAATATAGGAACATTGTGCACACCTGCCACATTTGTATGTTCCATGTTTCCTGCTAGTACCTTCGGCCTGTGTTTCTTTTCTTTCTAAAATATTTTTGATATTAAAATTTCTCCTAAAACTAAATCTCAATTTATTCTTAAAAATATCTGTTTTGGTTGCTATATTTCTGAACATATCCCAAATTTCGTGTATTCCCCTGTTTAACCAATTTGTACCATAAAAATATGTGGTAGTCAGGTAAGGTGTTGATTTCACTTCTGTCTTTCTTCTCTCATCACAACTCACATTCTGTCCACTACAATTAACATTTTCTACTTCCTGATATTTTCTACTAAGAAGTGGCTTATATCTTGTCCCCCTTCCTGTTATCACATATTCTTTGACAGAGTTGATAAGGTTAGTAGGATACCCCCTTTCCACAAAGAGGTTCTCCAAATAAATAATTTCACTCAAAAATTCAGCCTCATCAGATATCATCCTAGCCATCCTTATCATCTGTCCTTTGACTATGTTCCTTTTGAGTTGTTTTGGATGATCACTTTGGTAATGCAAGTATGAGTTCGAGAAGTGTTCCTTTCTGTATATATTTGACTTGTAACACTTATTAGTCTTATCCTTGGTAAGTTTAACATCCAAGAAATGTGTCTCATCCGTCTCTATCTCGTAAGTAAAATTCAAAAATGAAGTTGTGCCATTAATATAACCAATAAATTCGTCAATTTTCTCCTTAGATCCTTCCCCCCAAAAAAAATATATCATCTACAAACCTAAAGTATTGTACAATGTATTGATTATATTCTGTTTTAAAAACATATTCTCTCTCCCAATATAACATTATAATATTTGCATACACGGGTGTGCATGCTGAACCCAGAGCCACTCCTTCATTTTGGTGATAGTAATCCCTTTCAAAATAAATAAAATTATATTTCAACACCAATTCCATACTTTCTAATACATTCCTGAAGTCAGAAGGTGTAAGCCAATCCATCTCAACCAAAACGTTTTCAAACCATTCTAATCCTGTTTTTTGTGGTATAACTGTGAACAATTCTTTTACATCAATTGTTATAAAAAACATATTGTCTTTAAAAAACATTTTACTTATTTTGCTTAAAAATCCCAAGAATCTTTTAAAATATGCTTCCATCTGGAGTAAATTTCCTTAGTCATGACATCCACATATATAGCCATAGGCTGTGTCTTTGAACCCTGTGATGCCACAATGGGTCTCAAGGGGGGGTCTCATAAAGATTTGTGTACTTTCGGAATTCCAAAGATTCCTGGAATGACAGGTTTGGCCACTTTCAAATATTTGTTTAAAGCCAAGTCTATCAAACCAGTAAAAAGATTGTCTTCCAAAATTAGATCTATTTTCCTATAAAAAATATTAATTTCATTTTTGGTCACAATACTATAGTTTTGATCCTTGTCTAAAATCTCTTTCATTTTCCTAATATATTCCCATGTCTCCATAAACACCACACCCCCTCCCTTGTCTGGCTTCATCACTCGAATACCTCTGTTACTACTTAAATCATGTAGTATTTTTTCTTCTGTCTTATTCAAGTTGTACATCTTCCCTTTGTTAGTTTTGTAATCTGTACTCATTTTATTAGTGACACATCTTTCAAAATTGGCTATCTCAAAATGCAGGGGTGGATTCCAAATGCTATGCCTTTTAAAGGTGACCTCCTTAATCATGGTGTCCTCACTGTGTATATGCATAAGGTTCAGTTTCCTTGTGAACATTTTGACGTCCAAAATGAGTTTATCTATACTAGGTTTCCTTGCTGGAACAAAAGAAAAACCTTTGGTAAATAAATCAAAATAATTTCTATCAACCATCAAATCTGTGTAGTTGAAAATGTTAAAATTGTTGTATGTGTGTATAACCTGTTTTACACCTACACTAAACTCTAAATTACTATGAACACTGTCATGGTCCAAGCTATTTGAAAATCTATTTCCCCTTCTTGCCTAACCATGTTGTTAATATTCCCCATAGTCACAGAAGCATACGGTTGCTGATGCTTATTCCTAATCCTTTCTGATCTTCTTACTTCATCAGCTACACCCTGGACCTGAGGTGTGTCTATGTCATCATTCCTACTCAACCTAGGGAATTCTTCCTCAAAATGTGCATTTTGGTAGCCCTCCCTATTCCAATTGTATCTGTTGCTTTGGTTGTAATTCCTACCTTGTTCATCCTGCCAGTTCCTATCCTTCTGCGGTACACGGGGACGGTAGAACCTTCTGTTGACTGAAGGTATCTGCATATTGTGATAGCCAGTATTGTGTTTCTGCCCTTTACCATTTTCACCAAATAAATATGCTATCCCTGTATTGTATTCATTAATATCTCTCTCAAACTTCTTTAACTTTCTATTTATATTAGTATTAGTGTATGCATCTGTGTCATGTAGTACCCGGTAATATATGTGCTTATACTCATCAACAGAAAAAAAACAAATCACATTTAATTTCACTGTTTAACTTGTCTATTTCACACTTAGTTTCTTCCATAACCTTAACATTGCGTTTAACCATAGCCTTTAAAACAGAAAGGCCACACTCATTAAAAATATCACTTATTTCTTTGAAAAAACTTTTGTCATCATTGGTATTGTTTGGGAACTTATTCAGCCTATGTCCCTTCGGAACAATGTGATCACATATACATTTCTCGAAATACCAATTCTCTACAGATAGAGCTTTATATTTAGATAAAAGCTTTTTAAACAATTTACATTTGTCTTTAAATGAGTAGCCATTGGATTGCTCCTTACTTCTTGGCTGTTCTTTCTCCCTAGTACTGCAAAATGATCTGTCCAGCCACATATGAAAATCCATATCCTTGTATTTGTCCCAGTATCCTTTGTCCATACGTTGGTTCTCGCTACCATCTGGTAAATTGTTGAAATCAGTTCCATTGTATCTTCTAACGCTGGCGTTACCTCTCATGTCACGCCCTTCCCGTACTTGTTGACTGTTAACCTCGTTGGTATTGCGATTGCTCCTTGGGTCCTTTGGGCTGCTCTGCGTACACGGTATGCCACTGCTGGTGCCTGCATGTGTAGCATCAGCTTGAGAATGGGTCTGAATAACCCACAAAAGTTCATTTAGCATACTGCTGCCATCCATCTTAATTCGTAGAGTTTGTCAGTTGTTGTCTAGGACTCCTCGCCACCGGAAACTAGGATAAAACAACTAGTAACCTCACCAAAAAGTTCAGAATCCAAACAATGTGAAAAAGCAGGATCCGGTACAATAAAGGTTGTCCAAAATTGATAGCCAGCAGCCCGTTGAAGTAAATTAACAAAAGGTTTAATGTCCAAAAAAATAAAAACAAACCCAACACAACTAAGTTTCAAATAGTACAAGGTGTAAATAATTCCATAGGTCAGTTATTAAGCGCTTTCGTCTCCGCATCCAGAGACTTCCTCAGAATAAATTAAAATAAATCAGATTCCTTTTTATACACGATATGCTGAATCAATTAAATCATTAACCAATTAAGTATGAACACTAACAAGCGAAACAGTGTAAAAAAATATTCTGTTTTAAAAACATTCTGTTTTAAAAACATAGAACTTGAAAGCCCTTCGCATTTGTAAAGTCTATTCATAATGACGCCTGTGCATATACACATAATTCATCTTTCATATTTATCCGTTCGAAAAGCAATACCTAACTTTATTAAATAAATTCTAATGCTAGGAAGAGGTTTAGAATAGTATACTTGAAGAATATGAATATGTGATTTGCAATTGTGAAATATAAAAGTGTAGTGTATTTGTGTAACACATGTGTGTGTAAGTGATGCTGTTTGATTCTATATATATGAAATGTGATAACCAGAGTGAATGTACATACACCTACACATATCACTTCCCTGTGGTATTTTAGTATTTCAACTAATCTCCAGATGGATAAGCATAATATCAGTTAATAGATCATTAAGATTAAGCTTCAATACAATTAAATTATATTAAAATATTGTAACGTAGAACGTGTATGTCAAAAGTGGTATGGTTAGAGAAACAGCTTTGAAACATATAAGCAGTAGCTGAGAATTACCTGCATTTATACAGGCTCTCCCTTTAGTAGCGTAATTTCAGACAGCACTGGTCCCAAAGGTTTTCATCATAGCCAGACTACATCTGATAGGTGCCAATGGGATCACCATTATTAAAAAGAAAAGAAATGAGACTAGGGAAAGATATGCATATAATACTAGATTAATAACATCTTTAACTGAACTAAACCTGTGCTGATGCTGCAACATATAAATTATAATGACTGAATATTTTACTACTTTTTATAGATCTTGTGCTGCATTAAACTTTAACATCACTACAGAAAAATATTCCCTTCACTTTACAGAGCAAACTCTGACCTTACCAATACTATTATGTAAGAATTGTTCCAAAAAGTGTTAAAAGCTTGACAGGCAGCCAAACATTAAGTATTTAGTAAATTTTAGATTGTTAGTACTAGGACATGAAGTTAATCTAAGACACAAGGAATGTAATAATATCCAGTGATGTAGGAGGAAGATGCAGATGTCTTTAAATTACATTTTGCTCTTGGGAAACTTCTAAAACAATTACAAAATAAAAACTGTTAAAAAAGATTGTGCTAGTTGAAGTGGTATGTAAACCACTGTGCTGAAAATGCAGGATGCTTCATCTTCTGAAACACCTTATTAACTATAGTTACCCCTAAGCATGAGGAGAAGAATAATTTATAGAATTATCAAGTTTGTGAAATGGAACTTGAAAAAAATCAGTAGTCATTTATTCAGGAGCCACAGGACTAGCAAAGTAACTAAGCAGTAAAAGAGTTGTGGTATGTTTTCTTCCTGTATGGGTTGGGGGAGACTCCAGTCTCACTTTTCTATTTCTCTTCAAAACTGAGGAAAGTTCAATTATAATTCTCTACAATAAACAAAGCAGGGCAGTCCCTTCAGGTACAACAACTTTTTAGTCAGAGGATTGTGATGGCGATCTGTTGTTTTTGCTACATGCTCAAAAACGTGGATGATATAAAATCAAGGGTAAAACAATTAAACAGATTATGACATTCAGCATGATGTTGATGTAGACAATCATCCATCCACTCTCAACAAAACACTGAAACAAATGGCACTGGACAAATAAAGGTACAGACCACTGATAATCTGAAGTTAGTATCAGAGCATGGGAAACTGTAGCCTAAGTAAGTAAGTAAATAAATAAATAAATAAGTGAGTGAGTAAATAAATACATTCAAATAAATAAGCAATATGACAAATACAGATTAAAAATGCACTGCATGTTTCTGTTCTAATTAGAATATGGTACAATTTACACAAACAGCAGCTAAACTATTCACTTTTACAGTATGGGTCTTGGGATTTATAAACATTGTGCACAAGTGTGTATATGTATCTGGTGCACTATGTCATCTCAGACTCTTCTATTCTGCAAATTCACTGTGAAAATGTTTCATCATGGTGAGTTTCAACACCATGTATTACACTGTACAAGCCAACAGTACCCTTTCAAGGATTTTCCCCCTTTTTCTCCACTGTAGTGTGACTGTGGAATTGGTATATATAATTTTTTTGGGGGGATACCCCACCTCATCTGGGGGGGCTGAACATTTTTTTTTTCTGTTTTCATATATATATTTTGACTCGCCATTTTTAAAATCATACTTTCCGTGAACAGTGAGATGGAGAAGTTATTATTGTTCATTAATAGGAAACCATTTGAGTGACATGTATTTGAAGTGGTGTGATATGTTGAGAAATGAGCTTTTACAAAATGTAAAACAGTTTTGTCACCCAAAATTTTCTGTACCCTTCCATCCATAGGTGAAGTATATTAGTAAGGAAACAGGCAAAAGTGAGATCTGCAAAGTATGAGAAAAAGTTAGTCTAACAGATGACTGGGAAATGACTACTGTGGAATCAAGTGGGGCAATATGTATGCTTATCACAGCCAAATTTAAAATTTAGCCACGCAGGTGGCAATGGCATTGTTCAGTATATAAAATATTCAGAAAGTGGCAGTAATAAAAAACATTGCCTTTTTTATGATTCTATAAGATTATGCTTTTATAAGGTAAAATGATCACCATACATGAAGAATAATGATAGAAAATATTATCGTTATTAGTCTATTTATGCAAATCTCATTAGATATTTTATAAAATGCCATACTATATGTTGTCATCAAAATATTCCAGTTAAAAAGAAAGAATGCTAATCATGGAAACTTGTCAACTCTGCAACACATGCTGAAGTCTCAGCATATTCAAACAAAGTAGCGACAGTAAATTATTATCAGTTCTAGCTGGCACATTTGTTGCTCTTATGTGTTGTCTGCTTATGTGCAAAATTATTGTGTGTATACTGTCAACAGTTGCAGGTGTGGCATGCTGAGCATCTCTATCAAAGAGAGAAATTATGAGTAAGATACAATATTTATGTTGTGTTACCTAACAGTTCTTGGTGTGTGTGTATAATTCCTTATTATGGTAAGTGTTGCTTACCTAATAGTTCTTGGTGTGCGCGTGTGTGTGCGTGTGTGTGTGTGTGTGTGTGTGTGTGTGTGTGTGTGTGTGTGTGTGTGTGTGTGTGTGTGTAATTTCTTATTATGGAAAGTGTTACTTTACCTAATAGCTGTTAGTGTTTGTGTATAATTTCTTAACAAATCTGATACCCCAGCAGAGAATGACCTTATCTTCAATGTAAAAAGTTAGAAGTTTTGACAATAAGGAACCTTTGAAGGTGTCACTATTTATGACAAATAGTGACGCAAGAAACAATAATTGTAATATTTATAAAAAGGTTTGGCACAAATTAAGCATACTACACTTATTAAGAAAACATTTAAGATTCACATGCAGGTAGTGGAAGAACTGGTAAATTACAAAACTAAATTAAAATTGTGCAGCTGCCACTAAACTGTATTAAGTGTTATGTGACAAAGAATGTGTAGAACAAAAGATGTACATAACCCGCATGTCAGGATTTGAGGGAACTGCATAGCATTTAGAGAAAGAAAAAATTTATAAGTCTTCTAAAATAAATTAAATGAGTAATCTAAAAAAGGAAAGTTATTATTTGTTAAATTCATTACATTATAATTAGAATTCCAGTACAATTTATGATTGGGCAAAGTGCTGCCTTGTCCATACAACTGACTTTTGTTTATAGCTTTTTCACTTCTTCTGCTAAAGTATCCTAGTCAGAACTCTGATACCTTTAAAGTACAAATCATATTGTACAACAAAGTCTGAAAATGTTTCTTATCTCACTGTTATGACCATCATGTGAAAATTGGCAGTTCATGCCAGTAGAGCTAACTTCACCCCGCTTAGTGACATCTCTCTTAGTATCCCTAGCAGCATCCACAATAGTGCTCACTGTTTAGTCAATGCGAGTTCTGACTTGAAAAAATGCATATTTTTAATGTGTAATATGGTGAGGAACAGCTACATATTATGGTCATCACTGAATGTCAGTGCCCGCTCTCTGGCTGTACCCATTTTCAAAAAATAGGCAAGCCCATTTTTGGGGTGTGATGTACTTTTTGGGTACTCATTCTTTTATTCTTGTAGATATATACTTAGTTCACAATACCCATAAAACATATGTCCTTTACCCTGTAGGCTACAGTGTTTTCATCAAGAAATGTAATCCTATAGGGTAGACCATATACAGAATGTGTGGGAGGGATCCTTTTGCTCGGTATCTTTTCAACCATGTTCTTTCCCACTGCAGTACTGCTGCTACCTACTGCAATGCAGATAGCAATCAAACCATTTATACTGCCCTCCAACACTACTACTCCCCCCTTAGTACCATAGTGGATGCATGTATAAGGCACGACTGATGTACAGTATTTCTCATATCACATGTCAATGATGCAGCACTTGATCACTCCATCAAGAAGATTCCCCTTTCCAGAAGGACTAACTAAACATACTTGCAGCACCTTGTACCATGCATCTGCTGTAACACATTTGTCAATATTCAGGGTATGAACCAAAATACCCACTTCATTTTGTCATATTTCCAGCACTGTTCTTCAGACGCCAGTCTGATGGACCTCATGCATATCTTGTACACTTTTGCACTTCAGCAAATGTTGGGGTATGCCATGCATACTTAGTTAGGTTTTGTAAGGCCAAAAAAATTCAACTACCAAATATGGCTTAGGAAAAAAATAACTTAAAATAAAAAAAGGCAAAATACATCAGAAGTATTTTGTTTTATTTTAGATTCTCTGTTATGGAAGTCATTGGGTAGTGGACCTGTGATCTGTTTAGCACAATATTTATGAAGGTATCATTCTGTGAAATCTACACTTGCTGACATGCATACTTGTGGGGAGTAGCACTGATGACTGCTAGGACAGTTGAGTGACTGCTTCCCACAGTTGCCCTCAGCTGCCACTGTTGTTGAAGACAGTGGCCTCACTCATTAATTGATCTCTGCAGTCCTGCCCTGAATCTTTTTGAACTCAGCCCACCATCAGTGCAAGATGTGTAAAATCTGAAATAAGTAGCAGCTTGCATACAACTCAGCCATGATCAGCCAATGAGTAATTTGTATTTAGAGAAACAGACTCAAAAAGGCACAGTGGCTCATATTATCCTATTAACTAGGCAGCAGATAATTATCTACATGAAATAAACTAGAAGGATGCATTCATACAGAAGCCTGACACATAGCATCAAATGTTGCCATGAAAGTCAATAACCAACACATTCATTTCTTGTGCATCTGCTGTTTCAAAATCTTATTTATATATTGCTTCATTCAGCTATGAAGTGCAACAGTCCCAGAAGGCAAAAAAATAAAAGAAAATTCCCTAGTGACAATATCCTCTAGAATAAGTTACACCGAAATGATAGTAGCAGAAATGTCATTACACCATTTTAGATGTACTTATACAGAAAGAAGACAGCTGTAGAATGCTAGCAGACATTTTCTTATTATTGTCAACTTTTGAAAACTGTGGATTTAACAGAACTAGAGTAAGATTGCTGTAAAAGATGGTTTCTGTGAAAATAAATAAATAATTTCATACATGCTGCAGGCATTCTCTGCACTGGAGTGACTGTAGATGGATTGTTTAAGCATCGGTATAGAGGAAATACACTCAAGGGAAATACGTGAAAGCACAGTAAAAAAAAAAGAAAATTAAAAGAGATTATGGGAAGAAATAATTCATAAACAAAAACACATGGGTAAAACTGAAATAAATGAGTGTGACTTTTTGATGTATAGAACAGTGGCTTTGAAATATATTCATTTCATTTAAGAATAATTTTCTGATTGTTCAATTTCATTGTCAGGCCGAAAAAAACTCAGAAAAGGTAACAGCTCAGAGAAATAACAGATAAAATTAAGATAGACACCTACACTCACACACATACATACACACACACACACACGTGTGTGTGTGTGTGTGTGTGTGTGTGTGTATGCAGAACCTGTGAATACGTAGGAAAATGTAGATTATTCTGAAATGAGGTGCATGGAACATTATATATATATATATATATATATATATATATATATATATATATATACAGAGAGAAAAGAGAGAGAAGCATATAATGTAATCTATCTATCTATCTATCTATCTATCTATCTATCTATCTATCTATCTATCTATCTATCTATCTATCTATTTTTCTGAAAAGAACTGTGTCATGCAAGGAAATAAAATTTCCAGAATATTGCTAGAAGCCATATAATTTATTTTAGTCTTAAACAGTACAAATAGGCCAGTTAGCAGCAGAGTCCCTCAAGGATCAGTCTTGAGTTTTCTCCTTTTTGATATCTATTTTCTGAAGTCAAAGCTAATGTCAAGGGCCTTTGACTGACTAAGCGCACATTACAAATATAGGTTATAAAAGAGCAAGCATCACTGCTTACACAGACTGCTGTCAATAAAAGTGTTTAATTTAGTAGCATATCTGGAAATGAAACACTGCAAGACATCTGCTGCTGTGTTAGAGCAACTCACTTCACCTTATAGTGCTCAGTGCCAACATTATAGCTGTTACCACCAACCTATTACCACTACATTTTTGAAGACATGGAGGTTCTTGACCAGTCCCATGTGAAGACAGACAACATACAGGACTGGATTTATGAAAGTTTGCACGGAGTGCAAGAAGAGTGTAGGAGCTCATGCCGGTAATACGTCTGCCGTGCGATCCAGGTACAGCCGGCAGGGGCATGCACAAGAGCTGCTAAAGCTACTTTTGCACGGACAGCGTCATGGTATGCAAATTACCTAATTTGCTGGTGAAAGTTATCCAAATGAGGTAAATTTGTGATCCATGAAACATTAACCTGTCCATGGAAGATTAGTCTTAGCTGCAGAAATGTACTCCATTGGTAACGGAGTACAGTTCTGCAAATAGCTAAACGGAGCTAGGACAGCTCCAAATAAAGGATGCATACAGTTGAGGAAGCACAACAATGGCCAAATATAAGGCCATTGGCATTTATAAATGTTTAAAAATATAAAAATGTTACGTTTTTTTTTTCTGATCTCCAATGTTTAAACATAGTGCAGCATTGCGCAAATGTGCGGCGCTTATAAAAACAAGAAAATAATTAAAAAAAAGCCAAAAATAGGCATTTTCACTAAAAATCTTATTCTGCCATGCAGGTGAATGGCAGGCTGAAGACAACATGGCCACTGAGTAGTGGTTGCTAAGGGGGAAGCTCAGTGTTAGAGATGTAACCATGCATTTCTAGGCAATCCTATACAAATGAGGATAAGGACAGTGAATCCCAATTTCTCCAGCATGTGAGCCATGTCTCAAGAGTGTAAAAGCAGGAGTAGGTGAGTAGTAGAGTAGAATATAGGTGGGTGTGTCAGACAGGCTGTAGGCTAATTAGAGCACAGTGGCTTATGTTTGCTTTGAGTTGCTCAGGATTGAAAGAGGCATGCCTACAGTTGTCCTATTTGAAAGCCTTAAACCAAAGGTGCACAATGTTAAAAGATACGAAACTCCTTGCAAACATGCACACAGTGTGTGCACTTGTGTGCGCGCATTTGCACTTGTTTGTGCGGTGCTTCCCCCTGGGCGGAAACAGAAAGGCAAAAGGAAGTTAAAGAAGTAGTAGGAAGTTAACCAAGGAGAGCTAGCAGAGCTGCCAGGTGAAATATATCAGAATCAGCCAATTACACAGGCAGCAGACTAGCCCAGCCCAGCACGTTAAAATCTGCAAACAGCATTCCCCCCTGTTTTTTCCCAAGAACTCTGCAACACTGAAGTATACAAAGAGGGAAAGCTTAAAAAACTTAAATCAGACAAAATGTTAGGGGCTGCTCTTGTTGTCATAAACCAACATGTGGAAGGTGCTGAGGATGGTGATGTTGTGATTGCTGCTGAGCAACCCACAGTGAGGAGATGGAGAAGAGTGTTCAGACCCAGGGTAACCTACCAGGGGCTACATGAGCTGGAGATAGTGGAGCGCTATACGGTGGACAGAGACCTCCTGCAGTAAATTGTTGAGCTGTGCCGGCCACGCCTCACATACAGAACCAAGAGAGGGGAACCCATCCCAGTGGATACCAAGGTATGTGTTGGCCTAAGAATACTAGCTACAGGTACCTTCTAAAGACCAACTGGTGATATGATGGGGATTTCACAGGTATCAGCATCCAGGGTACTCCACCAGTTCCTGGATGCCATGTCAGCGCATGTCGGTGACCACGTATATTTCCTCAATTCCCGTGAGGCATTGGCCAGCAATATGCATCTTTTCCACCAAATAGCAGAATACCCTGAGGTAGTGGATGCAATAGACTGCATGCACATACGCATCAAAGTACCACCCGGTGAGCAGGGTAGGGTCTGCATCAATCGCAAGGGCTTCCCCTCCATCAACTGCCAGGTCATGTGTGGTGCCCAGGGCATAATGAATGTGTGTGCTGGCTGCCCTGGAAGCTATCAGGATTCCCACATCTGGCATCTGACGCAGCTTACTAGAGATTTGCCAATTGGGGCATCCCTGATGTTCACCTAGTGGGGGATGCTGGATATGCACTGGAGCCGTGGCTGATGACACCCATCAGAAATGCACACACACCTGAACAAGAACTCCAAAATGAGGCACACAAACAAACAAGAAACATAATTGAGCATGTGTTTGGGATGCTCAAGTCATGGTCTGGGTGCCTGGACACATCTGGTGGAGCCTTGCAGTACTCACCAACTACATGTACTCAAATTGTCATGGTATATGCCATGCTACACAATATGATCCTGCGGAAACAACTGTAGCAGGAACAGCATGGGGAAGGGCCAAACAGCCCCCCACCATTGCCAAGCCCTTCACAGGCACAGAGTGACTCGGAGGAGGAACAACCTGAGCCTGCCCCAGTAGGCAGAAGGAGGTGTGCCCAGAATGCCCTGGCCTTGGCAAAGAGGCAACGCATAGCATATACACTGACTCAGTAGGAACCCTGGGAATGACACCTCTCTCTGACTCGTACATACAGTGAAAGGGATGCCTAACTTGACACTACCTGTTTTCAAACATGTATAGGGAGTGTACTATGTGTATCCAACATAGGCAGCCATGCAGCACCACCTGAGGCATGAGTGCCATATTTTAAGCAATATAAATCACTGCTAAGCACATTTTACCAGTACTGAGCATATTTAAATACAATTGTGCGTAGCTGAGCACCGCGCTAACCAGCTCAACATCGGGCAATGTTGGGCAAAGTCAGGCAAAGCCGAGCAAAGCTGGGTAAACACGCTCACACCTGCTTTACTGCACCTTAACCAGTCAGGTCTGCCCAGCAGAAAAATAAAAAGCAGTGACAGGGCTTGAACTCAGGATACTGTGCACTATAGTCATAGTGCTGAACCACTACGACATGACAGCATTTCACTGGCACAGACACAACTTAAGTCACTCACACATACCAGTTGTGGGGGTCACATACGTAACAGTCACAGCCAGCAGGACAATTGTAGAAAAGCGCAAACACAAACAAATGTTGTATCATGCCCTCTGAAGAGGCATATGATTAACCTCCCCCCAGGCCTATGCAGACAGATAACAGCAGGCCAGGCAGTGTGATATGGGTTGGGTAGGCTATGAAGTCACAAACTAATATGCATGTAACTGGAAGCTATGGTCTGTAGTACACTGGTATGCCTCAAGCCAGTATGAGAGGCAACAGTACAGACTGAAATAGAGTACCTGACATAGCAGTGCAGGCCTAGCAAATGTGTATAAGTGTCAGGTGTACCCCTCATCCTATGTACACCTACCCCGGGTTGAAATGTACAAATAATAGCTGTCCCCCCTGTATGTAGAAATGTTGATAAGTCTATGAAAAACTGACTCATGGAAGCCCTGCAGGCACAGCATGCTTCCTGTTGATGTACAACACAAAGGTGAGCCCTGAAGTAAAAAACAACTTGAATTTTCACACACATATATAGTGTATATATATATATATATATATATATATATATATATATATATATATATATATATATATATATGCACATATGCACATATTGGGCAAGCTCACACACTTAAACAAATTTAGCAAATGTCAGTCAACATCATACTGAAAGGCCATACTGGGCATGCTCACACACTTAGGCCATGTCTGAGTACAGCAGTGGGCCACACATATCTGGCAGTTGCAATTCTTACTCCAGACACATGTCACTATTCACCAATCCTGTCTTGCGCACACAGTGATATGAAAACATACCCATATAATATGTTGGACCCCTGTCATAATCAAACTATGTAATACAAGTACTTAAGTTGTTCAAAGAAAGTGAAAATCCAAAGAAGATCAATAAATCTCTGATCATTATCATCAAGAAACAATGAGCACTCCTAACATTATCCAAGCCATGTTCTGGCAAAAATATTGCCAAAGAGTCCATAGAGAACCATGAAGCTTTCTTTAGCTATGTCATAAATATCAATGTAAACTCATATATGTTCTGAGTCAGTGCAAAGTGTAAATGAATACATGTACATGACTAACATTGCCAACATCTTGTCAGACAGGCTAATACATATTTACCCCCCTGTCACTGACAAAAAGGGCCCATTACCATACCTGGAGATTGTGAAAGGCCAGAAATCACACATACAATGGTTAAACAGCTCTATCCAAACCTAAATACATGGTGTCTGTGGGATGACATGGTGTCCCTGGCTGTGTCATATGTGATCTCCAAAAGAAACAGACCCTGCACCTGAACAGTCTGTTGACACTCACCCTCTGTACAGGATATGAAACTGTTGAATGGGTTACAGCAACATTTTGTTGGTGCACAACAAACCATGGGAACTATTGTCTTATAAACCTAATAAATCTGATCTGCAAGACCATGGAGTCCATCATTATGGAACGCATAAATAGAGCTATTGGGAGCCTACAAACACACAACCCTACCCATTTTGGTTTAATCAGGGGCAGATCTTGGTCCCTAAACCTGCTAGACAGTTTTCAAGGCAGTTACCCAGGACATACATCAATGTAATGAGCTCCACATGGCCTACATAGACCTTGAAAAGCCCTTTTCCAACATCCCACACACATGTCGCATCCACAAAATCAACAACCTGTGCATAAACACATATGTCATCTGATGGATTGCCAACTGGGGCACAGATAGATCCCACAAGGTAAGAATTGTGGTCTCCCTGCTGGACTGTAAGCTGATAACAACTGCTGTCCCCCATGGATCAGTCCTGAGACCCCTCCTGTCTGGTGTATACTTTTCATAAATACAGTCAAACACATGAGGGCTATGGTTAGCAAAGTTTATGGATGACTGCAAATAGGTTGTCATAATCGATGTTTGGGACAACAGAGACATCCTTAAAAAGGGTCTCAGTCAGACAGATATGTTGTCAAAATTATGGCCTCAAGCTGCAGTCATACAAATACCACATAGGTGCCAACACCCTAAATATGGAGGTAATAATAAGGGATCTATGGACACATGTGGATAGTCATCTCTACTTCCGGAAACACATTCACAAAGTGGTTATGTGTTCCCACAAATTGCCAAAGTTTTTGCATGTATGTCAAAGGAGGTTCCCTCTACTCATCAGTCATCAGACCCATCAGAGAGTACCACGACACATTTGCAGAAAGCTGGAAAGACCACTGAAGTACCTCAACAAGAGGATTACTGGCCTCAAACAGTTGCCCCATGCAACAAGACTGAAGTAACTCAATCTGTACTTTGTTGCATACTGTCTACTCAGGATATCTCTGCCCCCAACAGACAGGTCCATGTCCAATGCAGGAATGATGTACATGCTCTATCTGAAGTAAACCCATGCTTACTGAGCCACATGCTGTAGGGATATAATCATCGCAACAATAAATAGAACATGTTGGAAGGATACATTACTAAATCACAGACTTCCCTTGCTTTGGAACAGGATCCCAACCTACATTAAGCTGAGTCACTCACTGACACTCTTCCAGAGGAGCCTTGATGAGTGTATGTGAAACTGAACTGTCACACCATGGATCACTTCATCAGGTCTACTACACAGAGGCATAGGGAACTAACCCCATGTGTGGAGATAGCTGCACACTCTGGCCATAATAATATAAACTTTCAGGCAGATTACCTACCTATGCACCTATATATATGTAGGGGGAACACAGTATAATAAGCCAAAGATGGATGGGCAGAGATGTGTGTAAGAGGGTGACCATGACAGGGAGCCATCCAGGACTGTCCCACCCAGCACACATACCAATGGCACAAAAGACATGAGGTGCACATCTCACCCACTGCACATAATAGCCACGAGTATCTGTAAGCATTACAGTGTATGTGGTGCATGTGCCTGCTGTACAACATGACTGTACAATGAAGTACACATCTACTATCTGTAGACATGTACCTGTCACATAGGTTCATAGGTATGTAGTAGACTATCTTCACAAAGGCATATATTAGCCTAGGCAAGTTGTGCAGCTTTCACCACCCCATTGGTTAGTCTCCTAAGCCCTAGTTCTAATAGTTAGTACCCTAAGCTCCTTTTTAGTGGGGCTGCTGATGTGATGCCTGGCGTGTATTATTTGTTTCCCATCCACTCATCAAGTTTCCTATTGAAGAGTGTCAGCAAGGTGTCTGATGTACATTGGGACTCTGTTCCACAGTAAGGCAAGCATCTGGATGGTACTCTATCCCACCAGCATGTTGTATTCATTGTTGTGATGAGGTTCATATCCCTAGAGTGTGTAGTGTGACTCAGTTTTGTTATCCTTAGATGGAGCATTTTCAACAGTTATGTGTTGGACATGGCTCTGTTTGTTAGGCAGAGTGTGCCTCTGAGTAGGCGGTATGCAACAGAGAACAGATTTAGTTTTACCAGTTGTGTTGCATAACACAACTGTTTGAGGCCAGTAATCCTCTTGGTGAGGTACCTCTGTGGTCTCTCCAGCTGCTGGATATGCTTAGTCGAGTACATCCAAAATGGTGCATTGTACTCAATGATGGGTCTGATGACTTAAGAGTAGAGGGCCACCACTACCTCTTTTGATCTTGATTCAAACCCTTTGTTGATTAGGTGGGCCACATAGGATTTCCTAATCACTTTGGCAACATGGTTGTCAAAGGAAAGATGACTATCTACTTGTGTTCCCAGATCCCTTATTACCTTGTCAGTTTTTAGGGGGTAACACCTATGTGGTAGTTTGTGGGCACTTTGTTTTCCCCAAAGGGGATTACTATTTGTGTCATCCGGGGAATCTATTATGGCAAACACTTTACAGTTCCCATCAAACTTAGTCAACCACAACCCTCCTGCATTGACATGTACTTCTGAGAAGTCTATACCGAACAGGAGGGGTCCCAGGACTGAACCCTGAGGGACACCAGTTGTTACTGGTTTAGAGTCTGACATGTAGCCAGCAACTCTTAATTTGTGGGATCTATCTGTGAGCCAGTTTGCAATCCATCTTGTGATGTATGGATTTATGCCCAGTTTGATGAGTTCATCTATGATACCTGACTGGGGAATGGTGTCAAAGGCCTTAGCGAGGTATAGGTAGGCTGTGTGGAGCTCCTTTCAATCATCTGTAGCCTGGGAAACTGTCTCAAAGAAATCCACCCAGTTCAGGAGGCGTGATCTACATTTGATGAAGCCAAACTGGGTGTGCTCAACTGTGTGAAGGTTCCCATTGTCTTTATTGTTGACTTCCATTATGATTGGCTCCATTGTCTTGCAGATCAGACTCATCAGGCTCATTGAGCGGGAATGCCAAGGGTCGTTTGTGGCCACATCCCTGTGGAGTGGGAAGAACGTTGCTGTGCAACATTCCATGGGTACATATCCTGTAGAGAGGATGTACAGAGAGGTGTAGGTATCCTTGATGAATATCGATACATCCACACCCTATCTGCTATGATCCAGGTTCTGATGCTGGAAGGTATGGAATGAGTAGTACCCTGGTAGCGCTGGTGTGCTTTCTGGAGCCTTGAACTAGGTTTCTATTACTGCACAGATATCAGTATTCTCCATACTGAGAAGTGTCTCGAGTGTGTGCATTTGGAGGCTGAGACTCTGGCAATGAGTAGCATTTAGCTCACTTTGTGGTTATTTGTGTTGGTTACGGGGTTTGGTTTGTCCTGAGTGACCGGTGTTCCACACCTGAAGTCAATGCCTCATTGGTCTGATCCGACCATAATCTGATTATCCTACATATCCACATTCTGCACCCACCCCCCCATTAAGGAAACCATGTTAAAAAATTTCTCCAAAGCTGACTTCATGCTTCTCAAGACAGAAGTGGTGAACTTCATGACACCTATGCAGATGGAAAATACAGTTACAACTAATGAATCCTATGCAATTGCACTTTATAAGCACTTGCATGAGTTCATGGATCGTGCTATCCCAAACAGAACCAAAACACTATCCCCCAATAAAAGGAAGCCAATCTGGTGGTCCCCTGCCATAAACAAACTGTACAACAGAAGGAAGAAACTGTTGCAAAAGAGAGTAAAATCCCATGAGTGGAGGAGCTCCCTGGTCAGCCTCAGTAAGAAGCTGCAATCTCTGATAAAATCCTCAAAAGCTAGTTATGAAAACAAATTTGCCACTGATTCTAAAGACAACCACAAAGCATTCTATAGCTATGGCAAGAATCTCAATGGCAACACTCAGATCTGCTCTGAGTTACAGCACACTGGCACTAAATATACAGACCCAACTGATATTGTCAACATCCTGGCAAATAGGTTCAGTGCTAACTTTACCCCCCTCTCACCCATTAAAGAGCCCATCTCTACACTGGAAGAATGCAAAGTTCCTGTAATTACGGCTGCACAGGTAAAAACCACACTCTCCAAAGCCAGGAACACAGCATCCATGGGACCAGACAACATCCCAGACTGTGTTCTACATGAACTACAGAACGAACTGGCACCACACCTAAGTACCATGTTCAATCATAGCCTCACCTCAGGATTTGTGCCTGCTGAATGGCGCACAGTGATGGTGATCCCACTACACAAGGGGGGAGCTACCACAGACCCTGGGAACTAGCACCCCATTAACCTGATGAGCCTGGTCTGCAAGGCCATGGAACATATCATCATGGAACTTATAAACAAAGACATTGGTAATCTCCAAACCCTGGACCCCAACCAGTTCGGGTTTGTAAAAGGCAGATCATGTCTCCTAAACCTGATAGACTTCTTTGAAGCAGTCACCAAAGCCGTACACAAGGGTAAGGTGGTTCACACAGCCTATCTAGATCTTGCTAAGGCTTTCAACACCACCCCCCACTCTTGAATTATAGATAAACTCACTACACTAGGTCTAAATCCATATGTCACAAGATGGGTTGCCAATTGGCTCACTGACAGAACCCACAATGTGAAAGTAGCAGACTCCAAATCCGACTTCAGACCAGTGACAAGTGGAGTACCACAGGGTTCAGTCCTGGGTTCTGTCCTGTTTGGAATCTACTTCCCTGAAGTACAGGCTAACACAGAAGGTCTTTGGCTAATGAAGTTTGCAGGTGACTGCAGACTAAAAGCCATAATCGAAACTACTAACGATGTGGACATCCTACAAAAGGGCATCATTGAGACAGATGCCTGATGCCAAGCCATGGCCTCAAGTTCAATGCGAAAAAGTGCATTGTCAAACCCTTTGGTAAAAACTCTGTACCAATGAACTACACCAGAGGTGATAGTATACTTAACACCGAAAGTGTGATAAGAGACGTTGAGACACAGTGGACAGTAGTCTCTCCTTTGATAATCACATCACCACAGTAGTCAGGAAATCCTTCTACATGGCACACCTCATCACAAAAGGTTTCTCATGCAGAAAAAAAGAGGTCATTCTTCTCCTATACTCAACACTCATTAGATCCATTATAGAGTACAACTCCCCTTTTGTTATGTACCTCATAAGTCATCTACAACAACTGGAAAGGCCGCAGAAATACCTCACAAAGAGGATTACTGGCCTCAAACACATACCCTACACAGACCATCTCAAAAAACTCCAGCTTTACTCCATCGCATATCGCCTACTCAGAGGTGATCTCTGCCTAACATACAAAGCTATGTCAAACCCAGAGCTGTTGGACATGCTCCACTTAAAGAAATCCCAATCCCTCCGAGCTACACACATAAACCTTGTCACCACAATAAACAGAACATGCTGGAGGGATCGATTCCTGTCCCAGAGACTTCCTATACTCCAGAATAAACTACCTATCTATATCAAACAAAGATGTTCATTAGCACTCTTCAAGAAAAATCTTGATGACTGGATGGGAAATAGGAAATTCACCCCGGGGATCACTTCTGTGTCTCTGTTCGACAGTGGCACAGGAAAATACATTTCTTGGGTGGCAAAAGCCAGGGTACCTTTTTGGCTAGGCTTGTATAGGCCCCAGAGCCAATAGCCTAGTACTTACATATGAACCTATGAACCTTTGAGCCTTGCCTAAAAAAGGTACTATGAGGACAGCAAGAACCTTGGCCAGTATTCAGAAGCATAGCATCGACAGGTGCAAACCATCTGTACCGAAGCAACAAGGCTTGTCTATCATGTCATCACAGGCAGAGACTGGATCCCCTTTGAATGACACCAGAAGTTAGCCAATTGTTGAAGTTTATCATCTTTCTGTTATATTGCAGTATCATGTAGGTGAAGGTAAAATGCTACTCAAGGTCAGGGTCATACCAGCCTGGGCTACATGATCATAGAGCTACTATATATCTCTTGTCATTTTGTCCTGGGAGGTATGTCTCAGATCATTCACACTGACATGTACAAAGAACATGTCATATATGTACCTGTTCTGGAGGGATGTAAGTGCTTGTGTTATGTGGCGGATCATAGCACCTGACAGACAACTGACAGTAACCTTCCCCTTGTCCATCCGAGTGAGTGGAACATCTGTGTGCCTGACTATGGAGTCACCTATTAATAGTGTGTTGGGTATGTTGTTTTGCCTTAGGGCCTGTTGTGAGGCACACTACTGGCATGTGCTTGGAGGTGCATTTTGCTTGCTTGTCTGCTTAGGAGGACACTCTCTCTTTTTCAATGGTAATGTGTATTTATGTGTGTGTTTTTCTGGTGCTTATATTGTTGGTCTATGTGAGACTGCTGGTGTTGTGGTTGTATGACCCTACTCCTCTTGACTGTATTGTCCAGTATTGGGTTGACAGAGCTTTGCCACTGGTTTGACCCTCTGTGTGCCAGCATGTGGTGCATCAACCCATATATGATATGGTCATGGCCTATGCATACAATACACTCACAATACACCTAGTATGATAAGCCTGCTGAGGTTAGCAAATGTGAAAAAAACCTTTGGGCAAACTGTCAGCAAGTAATGTCTGTATTGCACCCTGTGACTCCATATTGCTTGGTGAAGTGTAAAGACGTACTTAGTTTGGATTAAGAACCCCGCACTTGCCAACTGTGTGTGTGTGTGTGTGTGTGTGTGTGTGTGTGTGTGTGTGTGTGTGTGTGTGTGTGTGTGTCTCCCTGGGAAGGAGCAACCTTTTTGGAGACTACTCACACCCCTTAAAAGTGGTATACTCATCTTTGTCAAGTCTGATGATGTCACCATCCTACAAATATACCTGTGGAAAGATACAATCCCAGTAATGTATCTAGTGCATCATGTAAATGTATACTGCTGTAGTATCATAATGTAGTTAGGTAGAGGTTTGATTCCTGCACTTGCCATCTGCGTGTGTGTGTGTCTCCCTGGGAGGAGCAACCTTTATGGAGACTACTCACACCCCTTAAAAGTGGTATGCTCATCTTTGTCAAGTCTGATGATGTCACCATCCTACAAATATACCTGTGTAAAGGTGAAATTCAGTAATGTATATAGTGCGTCGTGGAAATGCGTACTGCTGTAGTATCATAATGTAGTTAAGAAAGAGCTTGTATCTCGCACTTGCTGACTGTGTGTGTGTGTGTTCCATGTGTGTGACACCATAGGTCAATGTGGAGTGGGTTTTGATTTTTCTAGTGTATGACATATCACAATGACAACTGTATGTGCATTACACATGTAAGGTAGCTGTGGGGCAAAGCCATATACATACATGTGACCTAAATTATTTCATAGGTGGATACTCTGCTTTCTCCATGAAAGCATATGTTATCTTTGCCAGAGTGTGCTGGCACTTTCCAGACCTTAGGTCACTTCTGTATGCTTGTGACAAGCTTAGCCGCTGCAGTGATCCCTGGGCTATGTCTTCTGTTTCACATCCACTCATCACAGTATCTATTGAAGAGTGTGAGTGAGGGTTTATGCTTGAGGTATATTTGAATCCTGTTCCAAAGCAAGCAAAGTCTGGCAAAGATGACTAATCGTCTGTGGATCTGCATGCAAACCCTTTATTGCTTATGTGCTCCACAGAGGGATTTCCAAAACCCTTTGGTAATGTTATTATCAAAGGAGAGATGACTAAACACATGGCGCTATGTATACATTAGTACCAGTTCCACATTTTGGGGGCTACTACCTCTGTGGTACTCTGGGGATACTTTGTTTTCTAAAAGTGGATAACTATGCTTTCTTTGGCTTATAGCTTTACAGCATGAGTTTGACACCAGGTATCTGTTTCTATTATACCCTTTTGGAGGATGTGTGTGTCTTCTGGAGAATAAAGTATATCCCACAGTATGCATTTTCATCAAACATGGGCAGACATATCCCTACTGTGTTTGTTTGTACCTAAGAAAGCTATATGCCAAACAGGAGTGATCCCAGGACTGAGTGCAGGTGAATACCACTTGTTACTGGCATGGAATTGTACATGGAGGCTGCAAATGTTGCTGTGTGTCCTAAATCTGTGTGTCAGTTGTCAATCCATCATCTAACAATTGTTTATGGTCAGTCTGTTGAGGTTATGTATAATACCAGAATGTGGGATGGGTATGTATTGCTGGTGAGCTATAGCTTGGCTGTGTGGACCTCCCCTCTCTCACCTATAGCCTTGTTAACTGGCTTGAAGTCTACTAGGTGTAGGAGCCATGATCTGGCCTTTAGAGTACCTAAGTGGGTATGTTGCAGTGTTTGCAGGTTCATAATGAGTTCCATAATGCTGTGCTCCATTGCCTTCCAGATAACATTTGTCTGGCTTATAGGGTGAAAGTTTCCAGGATCTGTTGTAGTTCTACCCCTAATCAATTTATGTTAACATTTGCACTGCATGTGACAAGGGTTGACCCAATTAGGAATAGTATATTAGAGGGTCAGCCCAGGTTTGAAGGTTAGTAGACCAAGCCAGATAGGCAGGATTAAGCTGGTTTGTACATGTGCTGAGGAGAGATGCAGAGTATATTGTGAAATAGATGCTAAGGATGAAGCCGGCCAGGTAGCAGGAAAAGAGGAATGGCTACGATGAGGTTTATGGCTGTGGTGAGAGAAGACATGCAGGTGGATGGTGTGATAGCACAAGATGCAGAGGGCAGGAAGAAATATAAATAGATGATCTACTGTGCCGACCCCTAATGGGAGCATCCGAAAGGAGAAGAAGAAGACGTTGTAGCTCAACCCTTGTGGACTGTGAACACCATTAACGTGCGTCATTCCACAAGTATGTAACCTGTATAGAGGCCGCATCTGGACAGAGTGTTTAGGTGAGTGGTGACTTAATATGTCAGCTTGTATATGACACAGTCAGGGACACTGTCCAGTACCATTGCCACTGTGGTTTGGACTTTGGTAAAGAGATGTTTTAACTAGAGTGTCTGTGGATCATCAGGTTTACATTCTTCAGGTCTGGAAATGTAGCCCTTATGTAACGACAGGGTGGTGAAATCCGCATTCATACTGTCCGACAAGAAATTGGTAATGTCAGTCAAATAAGTGTACTTTGTGACCATTTACATTAACTGTGACCCAATCTGAGATTTCCCCTGTAGATTATAAACAACACTAAAGAAAGTTTTAGTGTTGTCTTTGGAATCCTTGCCATTTTGTATCTTGAAGCTTGCCTTGTATGTTTAATGCGGGCTTGTATTTTCCCAATGATACTGACCAGAGAGGTTATCCCTTCTTGGTATGTAACTCTTTTTTGGTACAACTTCACACCTTCTATTATATATTTAGTTGATGGGCAGGGGTCCATGAGACTAATGCACTTTTACTGAATAAGTGAGAATTTCTTGCATTTGTGATAGCATGGTCCATGCAACCCTGTAGGTAAACAGTGTGCATTGCTAAATGATTATGCAGCTGGGCAGCTGGGACAGTGTTAACCTTAGTAATGCAAACCAATGACAGATAGCAACAACAGCATCACCCACAGTACAGTGTCAACCCATGCAATACTCACACATGCGTACTCAAGTTCCAAAATGTGTGTAGTACAAAGCATACTGGCCAACAATAGAAACACTGGAGTGTTAACTCTGGCCAATACAGGGCATGTCACCCAGCCCATGTGTCCAATATGCATGTACATGCAGACAGTGCACCTCCACCATGTTCACAAATGGACACCTGCAAAGCTGTGTTGCACACACCTCACACTTACTGTCCACTGTATAACGCATGCTGACACAACTACACACATCTGCCAAGTGATACATGGACAAACATAACACAACTGGAATAAACACTGGTGAAAACAATACAACATTGCTAATTACAGCTTTAATGCATCATGTCTGCTCAGCTACACCTTCAAGGATATCATTACACTTTACTGCTGACAACATGCTACATATCCAACCATTGCTATACTTTATTAAAGTCACCCTGTGCATCGCATCAGCACTATGTTAGCCTGTTTCTGCATCAGTGTTACAAATGACACGAGGTGGCACAGGTGTCATCATATGCACAGGGTGTGTTGTTGGTTTGCCAGAGGCCTACACTGAGCCATGCAATTGACATGTGTGTGTGTGTGTGTGTGTGTGTGTGTGTGTGTGTGTGTGTGTGTGTGTGTGTGTGTGTGTGTGAGTGTGAGTGTGTGAGGGCCTTGAGTACTGTTAAGGGGCAATGTTGATGTCATGTGTGCGGGTATGTCTTTGCCCTAGGTTTCTGGTTTATGTGTGTGTGTCTGCATGCACACAGTTCCACCATGTGGCTGCCATATACTAGGATTTGTGAGACAGCTGCAGACTGTCCCTGGCAGGTTTTACAGATCACCGTCTCTGGCCACAGATAAGGAACCTGTGCCTGGAAGGTGTGCTACAGACAGTATCCGGTACTAATCCAGATTGGGTACTATCCAAAGAGGTTGACATATGTCCACTGGATCCAGGTCCCTGCTGGGACTGGCCAGAGCCATGTGCACGTGGTCTGCTAGGACGATCTATGGACAGCCCCCCCAACATTGCTGGGGCTGGTACTGGCACTACGGGAGTGGCTGTGACTTGCTGGATGTCCACGGTGACCTCCAGCTGGTGATGTTGCTGGCATATGTCCATGTTGACATCTCAACCATCCCACACTGTCCTGACACATGGACATGACATTGTGGAGGACATCCAATGTCTCACCCCAATGTCTATCAATGACCTCTTTGTAGTTAAGCATGGCACCTGCTAGGTGTTAGATACTGTCATTTACAGAGGTGTAATGAGCCCTCTGTGCCCTTAGTCCCTGTCTGGTGTACCGCTCCATTCGTGTCTCTGCCTTCATGACAGCCTGGAACATGCGTGTGGTAGAAAGAGGTGTGGCACATCTGCCAGGGGCATGATGACCAGTAGTGCTCTGACAAGAATTCCTGGACATCTTCCTATGTGGTACCATTCCATACATCTGGCTATGGCTGCTGTGTCCTGATATATGTGCCATAGATACCACACTGTCCTGGCCAGTGCCAACCATACACTGTCCCTCAGCTAAGGGCAATGGTGATGATGGATGTACAGGCAGTATGACTGTGTGCATGGAGGAGTGGAGACTTGTGTACTGTCAATCGGTGGCCCAACAACAGACCCTGACAAACCTGCCTGTGCCTCAACACACCTATCCTCATAATCACTGTCTGTGTCAGTGACATCACATTCCCTGCTGTACTGAACCAGCCTCACCTTGCCACCTGTGAGAGGAAAACAGGAAACACACTTTAAGACCTGAATATGGCTTCAGACTACATGCACACATGCACACATGTGCACATGCATGCATGCGCACATACACACATGCACACATGCACACATGCACACATGCACACATGCACACACAAAAAACTACACTCCTCCTGAAAACAGACACACACAACACCAGCAATCACAGAACATACATAATAGCAGGTGATAGTGGGGTACAATATCACAAGCAAAACAGTCATATCCCACATGTCAGCATGCAGGACATGTGTTGCTCAACAGCATGCAGTGCAAGTTTAGTCAGTCCTTGTTACTAACAGTATACATGGCTTTGATGCATGTGTTTTGTTATTAGGTGATGGCCCTCCCCCTGGAACACAATGCATACAGGGACACAACATTGCTGTGCAGGTATTCAAAACCCTGTGATATACTATGCACCATAACTCACAGATATACATACCATTGCTGGATGTGTATCTGTGTGTCAGATAGGTATCACATGCTGATTGCAGCCTCTGTGTCTTTAGCAAATAATTGAAGACACATTTTTAGCACATGCATGATGAGTATTCACACAACATCATCAGTGGTGCATGGATAATTGATGGAATACCATTCGGACACATACCCAATGTACGGTACTTATGGTGAGTGTAGATCATATTGTGGACATGCCAGTCTCATCCATGACATGGCATGCTAAAACACAACTGCATATTTAAATACTACACATGCCCTATATGTTTCATATGACCTAGCCACTCAATAGCATCACAAGACATATATGTGTCAGTTGTGCAAATGGTGATTGGTATGCATACTGTTTAGATGTGCATATGTGTGCACATATGCATCATTATGGTGTGTAGCAATGACAGCTATGTGTAGTACTGTGGTTACAATACATGGATGGCGTATAGTACCATAGACCATCATCATGAAGCATCAGGTGGTCACTCAAGGCTACAAATGTTTCACAAACCAGCACTAATCATGCTGTGCCAGAACTGTACTACCTTGGCTAAATTCACCATTTCACAATCAGTTGTTACGTGAATTTGTAAGGAGGCCAATAAGGAGCATTCCCTGACATGAATGTGTAGTGTGTTGCAGAGTGTTTAAATGCCCCAGGATAGGCCTCTACCCCTCTGGTATATTATGTGTAATGTGTGGATAAGCTTTTGGATACTGGAGTGTGTCTTTACAGAGGGTTTGGGGATCCTTTATGTGTAGCATGTTAAAATGCTCTGTGTATGACATAGATGTGTATGTTATGTGCATATTGAGTATCAACTGTGCGTATCCAATGGTCACTACAGTCTAGCCACACTTATTTGAGATGGTCTTGGTATTGCATGTGTTTGAGGCAGCTAATCACATTAGTGAGATGTGCGTGCTCTTACACCAAACATGCACAGCATGGATTATGGGTAGGTGTGTTACATGTTACATGGCCTACACCTTAACTATGACATGTACTTTTTATTTACAATAATAAATGTAGAACACACTCACCAGCATCTGTCCGCTGCCTTGATGTCACCCCAGAGGGACCTACATAGAGATGAGACAGTTTGTCAGTGGCCACAACTGTGGCATTGCCACTGTGTGTTTGGAATCTTACAGTATAACAACAGTTTACATTCACAGGGCTACAAATTATGTTCCAAATGATCAGTATTGCACAACAACAGGCTCCACATCTTTGAATGACACACTCCACATCACACATATGCATGATCTACAAATACAGATAACAGTAGTCTACAGATATGCCATGTTACCTGCATGCTCCATGTGTGCTTGTGGGTGGCTCCAACCTCCATCATGGTGTATGTCTGCTGCTGTTGTTGTTGGGCAGGTGCCACCAGGCGCATGAGCAACTCCTCAACTCTGGTGAGGGGGGGATGGATATTAACAACACCCCCTGTTGCAAGCTGTTGTCTACACACATCAGCGGCATGCTGATGGACATGTCTGAGAAGATCACTGCAGTGGTAGCATATCTGCTCATATGTCCGGTTATGCAGGCCTACCTCATTTACCCTGCAGACAACATCTTGCGACATTGCAGTACGCTCCTGCTGGTCCTGGCTGGTTCGTGAGAACATGAGACAGTAGTGCTGAATCATACTGCTAGTAATGATATCATCTTCAGCACTACTGTAACTCGGGTTCCTGTGGTGGGCCATGATCCCTGGAAGACATAAATACAAAAATATGTCTGAGCATGTCATATGGCACATTTAACATTATACAGTGCAGATATCGCTGAACTGCCATATATAGCAACCTATAAGCTAACCGAGAGTGAAACACTGTAACTGCCACTTATCACTGCTCACCACACAACTGCTTGAAAGTGCCTTGCTCACTCTCTATCTAATGAACCATGTTCTGCACAGCAACAAAATAAAATCACTATATAAGACTATACAAGAGTACCTGGCACACTGTATGCAACACGATGCACCACTTAGCCACAGCAGATATACATCAAGCTGATGTGTAAAGAAATATATCATCCATCACAATCAGTGTAAGGTCCAGTAAATGTATTACTATTATACCACACAACTTGTTAATACCAAGTTGTGTGGTATAATAGTACACAATTGGGAATATAGGTCACATATTGCTGTAGTACACTATGAATGTTGCTAGATACGCAGTTTTATGTATTACCACACATATGTCAAAGGACATGTTACAGACATACCCACACACACATCAGGCACAATTACAGGACACAAAGGTATGACAACCCAGATAAGCTTTCAGTGTGTACTATACAGTACTGTGTGCCAGTACTTACACAACCTTAATGTTGAGAAATGTAATCTGTGATGAATACAGGGACCACACAAAACAGTGGATGAATGCAATGTGGACATACACCATACTTTGCTGTACAGGCCCAGAGCTTCAGTTAGTAGTACAACACACACAGGTTTGCATTCAACATCTGTACCAATCAATAATCATAGATGTAGTGCTTTAGCCTCCAGTGACACACCCTAGTTAAAACCAAGGGACTTAATCACATTGTATGCAATAGCCCTTGTACTGCCTAGCAACAGAATACACAGCTTTTGCTAGGATCAAAGCAAGGACCCATAATACCATAACATAAACAGTTTCCCACTAAGCTATCCGACAGATACATATCTTTGACGTATTCACAAACATATTGACCATCACAGTTAGTCAACAGTACAGGGAATCTACTGCAACAAGTAGATGTAGGTGTGTATGAGTATATATATATATATATATATATATATATATATATATATATATATATATATATATAGACATCCATTTGTCTACATATACATATATATGTAGGCACATATA
This sequence comes from Protopterus annectens, assembly GCF_019279795.1. NCBI lineage: Eukaryota > Metazoa > Chordata > Ceratodontiformes > Protopteridae > Protopterus > Protopterus annectens. Next base: position 143,321,766 of record NC_056736.1, on the reverse strand, counting down.
CATTTCACCTTTCATAGTGAGAATATCAATTATACAAAGTATGTAAGGTGTACAGTAATGTAATAAAATTGCACAGTCTTGGGATAAATGCATTGAAGGTGTTCACAGCCCAAGTAGCTTTAGCAGACCTTACTGAATTCAAAATTGCAAACTGAACAAATCACCCACAGTGTTTCACCACATGTCATATACCATCACTGTATGCTGTCTTATTTGTCACACACTAAAATCTACATACAAATATGCACATACCAACCTTCACCAACATATGTATCTCCCCCTTTTGAAAACAGTTGCAATATGTCCCCTGCTCTATGCACGTATACAGATGTGAATATATATGACACATATATATTTCTCCATATGTGTGTGGCATACACACACATGGTCCACACTGTTGTAATTTCATGGACCTCACAGCTGATCTGCTGGGCCTTGCTGCAACACAATCAGGTGTCACATATGAACACAGACTAACATTAGGGGGGTATATATGGCAACAGATGCTTGATAAGCATACTAGACTGCTACAGCAGTTGCCAATGCTAAACTACAATTTAATATGACTATCATGCATGTGTTGTTCTGTCACACCCATTTTTATATAATGTCAGCGCTAATCCCCCCAAAAGCCATTGGCCACACTACTGTACAGAACACAGATAACATGGATCAGATCTTTGACATTTAATGCTGAGCTAAACATTTCACAGGTATGTCCTACTGCCCACAGGTACAAACAGTATTGTCCATAGCAGTAGTTAAGCAGAACATATATACATAAAGAAGTACTGCTGCCAAATATGAATGTTTCACATTATGTAGACTATTCTTCTACATCTACTACATGCCAGTAAATACATATGTGTCACATACCTTTCTTTTGTATAATTTGGTAATATTTATTTTTCCTTTTCTCTGTCTCTCTCTTTCTGTCTCTCTCTCTCTGTCACTCTCTGCAATAGAGTGATTGAGTTTGTTGGCAGTAATTGTAGTAATCACTGTCATAGCAACGCAGTACTATAAATTGCTGACTCATGTAGGTGTGGCCCTTTCAGCTTTCCAAGATGGAGATCATCCTTGTTTTGTGTGGACATCATTGTTTAAGACAGAAGGTTGGTATAGTTCTTATATCAGAAGCCGGGGATGTAGGCATAGATTTACATTTTGTACTCAGACCTAATGTTGCTGCTTACAGTACCCACTTGTCAGTGTAGAAATGTACTCACCCCTCAAAATGCTACCCCAAGATACATGGAAAGATGTACTTTCTTTTCAACTGTTACAATTAACTGCCATACAAAGCTATTTATAGAGATGTATTCCTTTGGCACAAGAATTGTTTGTGAACTGCTATACTGTGAATATTCATTTACTCAGTTCTAAACAGTTTGTGCTTTTTTAGTGTTGACATTAGCACAAGCTGCTCAGAAAAACTGGACACATTTCAGTACTGTGAGTATGCTTACCTACATCCTTGGTAGTCCCTGCACACACAGGTATATTCTACATTTAGGTAGGGTTGTAGAAGTACAGAGAGTGTACGTAGTATTGTGTGGATTTTATCTTGCTGGACTTACAGGGTTGCTGTGTACATGTTAGTTTATCAAGGCAAGTAGTCTGCGCAACTCCCAACTGTGGACCTATCCACATGATAGCCAGAGAATAGCCTGTTATTTTTTGTCTCTGCACCACACAGGTCTTTTCAGCAATAGAGCAATGACATTCTTACAGTTGATTGTTACCAGTACATGGCTACATCCATTTGTATATCAGTGTTGTATTCCTACATAAGGGTATGCTTCCAAAACTCCTTCCAAAGCTATTTGCACAGTGTGTAACAGCAGAAAGGCTAATATGCCTCTGTGTTTCTGCCTCTGCCAGACCTCTCAACCAATCAGGTACATATCTGAACAGACTCAGGGAAAAGTCAAGAAAAAGTCAGGGACACCTTTAAAATATTAGTGCCATTAAGTTGAAACATTGATAGAATCAGAGCATATGGATTAATACACCTTTTCTGAAGTAAAATAAGTGTCCAACTCTTAATTATTGTCATTATTCATTAAGGTAATTCACCACCTTTCTGCCCAAAGGTAGTAGTTTTAGGAGGGATTCAGAGAGACAGAGCTAAAATTTGTGTCAATATCAGGGACATCCCTGAAAATTAGGGACAGTTGAGAGGTATGGCCTCTGCCCTAAATAGATATGCCAGTGTTTGTCCTGCTGTGATACTGTGTGGGGTTGTAAGGTGATGGTGTAACATTATTTCCTGCTAGAATGGCTGATTCTCTTATCACGGTCATGCAATGTAATCCCGCAACTGTTGGTAAACATCCACAGTACATGTTGTGTGGTATGGTATTCCTAATTTTCCTTTACATTCACTCATTCTGATGCATGATATAATTATTTAAGCACCAACTTGATGTATATCTACCGTAGCTTAGTGGTACTTCATGTTCTGTAGTGTGTGCAAGGTCCGGGATTTGAGATTTACAGAGGTATTTTATTTTGTTCCAGAGCAGAACAAGGGCCCTCACATGCAAAGTGACTAAGGCACTTTTAAGCAGTTGTAAGCGGTTTTGTGCTGGTTTGCGCAATGCTGTGCATTGCTTAGCCAAGCGCAAACAAACGCAAACCCGCACAAACCCGCTCACTACTGCTTAATAGTGCTTACTCCTGCTCACCCCCATGCTAATTTCTTTGAAAGAAAAGAAAAATGGAGAGATAGGAAAGTGGTGAAAAAGGGGCACAAAGAGGGAAAGACAGTATGAAAAATAGCTTGGGATGTGCAGGATGGGTGTAGGGAAGATCCATAGCTGCCCATTTCTTCAACAGCAACAGCTATGCATATGCAATAAATGTGGAGGTAGATATGAACCCTTCAACCCCTGAGAGAGGGGTGAGGACAACAAAGTATGTTGTAATGCCAATTAAATAACATTCCATGCGTCCAGTGGACATGTGTGCCAAATGGGCAGCTATGTATGGGGCATAATTTTATTTTTGGAAGCAGATTGCCTTTTTTTTTTTTTAGGTGCGAGTGGAATGAGGGGTAGGGGAAGTGGGTATATTTGTGGAGGTAGGTTGGGGAGGTAAACACACAAGACAAACAAGATGCATACAGGGCCGGTATATGACATGTGGTGGGTGAACACCTTTGATGGGGAGGTATGTTTGGAAATCGTAAGCCTATGAGCCCACAGATGGAAACAGTGGGACTGAGGTCCCCACCCATTGGCAGTCACTGCAGTACCTTCACGGCCCAGAGGGTGGCTGTGCTGGGGGCTGTGTAGGAGGGGTAGGCTGATCCAGAAGTTGTGCCACTCTGGCCTCAAGCTGGCATAGAGGTCCTGCAACAGAACATTCAATCTCTCTATGCACCACAGCCCAGACCATTCGAAGGGTGATAGGTGCCTCTCTGCTCATGCTTGCATGGGGGGCCAAGCCCCATCCTCTACAGTGCTTCCACCTGAAGGTGGCACAGGGTCAACGGATAAGGAGGTCCTAGGCTGGGCACCAGATCTGCTGGTGCCAGGTGCCATGGCCAGCTGAGGTGGGACAGGTGGGTCCGCTGGGACTGGCCTTCCCATACGAACTATGTTTTGGAGAGTTTAATAAAAATATGGGTTAGTAACAGTCAACAGCATTCTCAATTAGTTATAACAGCATGCAGAAGTATGCCCATTAAACCAACACACCAGATTTTCAACAGTTGAAAAGCAAGCATAACACATGCATATATAGAACATTAGTAGACATTACAACAGCATGCAGGTTGAATTGATGGCAACAGGCCACCAATATTGTGGTATTTTAACAGGGCACATGCACAGAAATAAATGCAAATATTTATAAACCAATAGGACATATGTCCCAACAAATGTTTTGAGATTAGACATACCGATTGAGGTGTGGAATTACATTTTTTATGCACATACAATAGGGTGGGAAAAGATAGCTCAATTAACAACTTATATATCCTTCTAGATTTCACTACATTCCTATTAACTGCAGTTATATGTCCCTTATATGTATTTTACACTATTCAATGTCCTTATATTGTGCAACTGGATTTTGCTAGATCATTATATACATGAGCTGTATCTTACAAACAAACTGTCCAAGATGCAGATGTTACAGCAACATATTTTGAGATTTTCTCACACACACTATTGCTAAGATGGTACACTGACAGATCTACTTTCATATAATTATCTAGATATGTGCAGGTGAAAGTATCAGTTATATGTTAACAGCTCCCTACATTTCTGCCAGCACACAGACATTTCTCGGGAACACTATACCAAGCTACTCATGTGCCAGATTAACCTGTACATGCTGGCCATGAACCAACAGTTTAGGGCTGTACATATGCATACAAGCTACTGGCACTCCCTTCATCCACGTTATATGGGCCTAACCAAGTGTGGGTTGACTGCTTAATACAACACTACTATTTGTAGAGTGCAACAGTACAACAACATATCAAAGAAAATGACACAGACGCACTCCACGAATCATACATTTATTAAAGGATTATTACACCTTTATTTATTGGGTAAAAGACTTTTTGAAGGCTCTCTCATTTATTTTATATAACAGTACATGCAGAGTAATTACTAACCTGCCTGATGATGCAGCCTTTGCAGCCTATCTTCATGGGCTTGCTGATTCATAGCCCGGACACCTGCAGCTGTGAAACAAATGCAGTGATATTGAGACATACCTATCCATAGTATAGACAAGCATAGCAATTCTTAACTACTTAATACAATGGCTACTTACTCAGTTCTGGGGAGCTAGTCATCATACAGGATTCTTGGATCCACTAGTCCAGTGATCCTCCCTATGTCGCTTCAGGTCAGAATAATGGTGCCTGACCTGCTCACCAGTTCAAGGAACACCAGTGGCACTGGTGAGATCATGGGCAAGACTGTTCCAGGCCTCCATTTTATATTGGGTACCCTTGTACTGGCCCCGCAGGAGTCTTTACTCATGATTGTGGACAAGGAGCCCAACCATTACTTTGGTCACCTGGATGCCCTAGCATTGCGCTCTAAATCTTGTGCCTTCACCAACACCAGCTATGCTGACTGCAGAAGGAAGCTACAACCAGTTATAGCAAGTATTCCCACCTGTGGAGCTTAAATATGCCTCATTTCCCACACTTATTTGTGATTGGCCAATTTTGAAAAAAACTCAGCTGTAGGCACGCCTGTTTAGCTGATGTTGGCAATGTTTAAAATTCCTTTGATAGATATGTGTCTGTTGAAAGTGCATGTTTGTGAAATGCTGTCATGGCTTAGTGGTTAAGTACTGTAACTATAGTGCACAGTATCCTGAGTTCGAGCCATGTCACTGCTTTTTATTTTCCTGATGGCCAGACCTGACTGGTTAAGGTACAGTAAAGGAGGTGTGACCGTGTTTAACCGACTTTGCTCAACTTTGCCCAGCTTTGCCCAATGTTGTTCAATGTTGCTCGATGTTGCTCGACGTGGCCCCATGTTGCCCGATGTTGCCCGACGTAGCCCGACATTGTGCTGTTTAGCGCGGTGCACAGCTACGCGAAAATACTTTGTGGTTGCGCTGGTTAGCAAAGTGCGCAGCTACGCACAACTGTATTTAAATATGCTCAATAATGGTAAAATGTGCTTAGCAGTGCTTTATATTGCTTATAATAGGGTACTCATGCCTCAGAATGCATAACCATTTCACCTTCATATATATATATATAATTTGTTCACTACTACAGTTAACATTTCAATGCTTTTTACAAAACTTATACCTAAAAAATGTCAGGAAATATTTTTGTAAACAGATTTCCCACAGAAAATAGAACGTGCAGTACTGGGACTCACACTGGGAATGCCTCCTCTTTGTGTGAAGGCTCTAACCATTACACTATTGCTATTTTGCTTAATTTGCATATATTTTTCTTATTATCCTCTTCTGGTGTCTAAGCTGGTAACTGTAGCTAAGCAATGGGCAAACCCACGCAAACCCACGCAAATACGGGCAGCTAAATCGGAAGAAAAAATATATAAAATTCTTTTTATTTTTGATTTTGTCAGTTGCTTAACATATGGAGAAGTGTAGTGTTACATTGTACACATGTGAGTAGTCTCACTCATGTAACGCAAAATTGTGGTGTTTCTTCATTGCAGGGGCGTGGATTTTTGGACTGATCGGCAGTCTGACACTCCCCCTACACTCGTCCATGCTCTCTGTAAGCTTTACAGTTGAGGCAGCGCACCCTCATTAATATGCATGGCGTACTGCCATCATACTCTTACACTGGCGCGTCCGTGTAAGACTAATCTAGTCTTACATGGAAGATTAGTAAATCTGGGTGACAGACTTTGTTGAATGAGTTAATAGCATGTGTAGACTATCTATACCCATGGTTACCATGTGTACCTCTCATCTGTCCAGATTTTTGCAGAATGTCCAGATTTTTACCTCATATTTTCAGTATGTTCCTCATAGAGTTTTGTTTTCTCTAGCCAATCTTTGGGATATCATTGAGGACTGAAGTCAGAAAACATTGACATACATTTGAGTTTCAGACTTCATACCCTCCAGAAAAAACATGCTAATATAAAACCTGTTATGCTATCAACTCTCTTCATTAGAGCAATATTTAAAAATTGTCCCAATTTTTAGGCCTTTTTTTCACCCATTATTTATGGCTTTGTCCAGATTTCTTGCTCTGAGGTTGAGCGGTATGATACCATGGTATTTATAGCTCTTGCCAGTGGGACCTTTCAGATATAGACAGGGGACACTTTAGATATCTCTGCATTTATCTCCCAGGCTTTAGCAGCTAGGATACTGCTGGAGTTCCTTGAAGTGTTTTTATTTCACATGGATGACCATATGTATATATTTTCCAACATACATCACGAGAGAGCTGTAGTCCCATGTTTGCTTTTTGTGATCTAGCATGCTTCTCTGATGTGCTCAGTTCAATATTTTGCACCCATCTGGCTATTAGAGACCACATGGACAATCAAGAGAAAGGTGCATCAACAGAAAAAGCATACCATTCTATCAAATGACAGGTAGTGTATAATGCACACAGGAGTATCACCAGTGACTCTGCTTATCATCCTGGTAGCACCCATGATTCTCATATTTGGCACAAAAGTTCATTCTACCATCACTTCTACATGGACAGATACTACATGAACACCTGATAGATAAGTGTAGCAGAAGTCACTAAACACCCCTATACATTACTGCATATAAGTGAGAAAGATGTAATGCATAATCACCCCCGATCGCTTATGTTTTTCAGGTGATGGTAAATACTATATTCATAACACACCCCTATAAGTCGACCCAGTAGTCAGGGACTTGGGGAAACTTGTAGACAGTAATCTAGCCTTTGGCCCTCATGTGTCCATGATAGTGAAGAATAATTCTATGTTGTGCAACTTGTAAACAAAGCTATGGCATCTAGGTCCAAAGAGGTCATTGTTCACTGCATTTGGCACTCATCAGACCTATTATTGAGTAAAATGCCCCCTTTGGTATGTCTTAACCAGGCACATCCAACAATTAGAACATCCACAGAGATTCCTCTCTAAAGGAATACAGGGCATAAATAACATGCCCTATGCAGACTTCCTCAAAGCCCCATCTCTGTATTCTGTCACCTATAGGCAGATGAGGGGAGATGTATGCGTGGCATACAAGGCATCATCGGACGCCACTCTGATGGACCTTCTGCATATCTGCAAAAGAATCACCGCCAGAATTACCCATTCTAAAGACTTAAACCTTGTATGTGATATAGATAGGTCCTGTTGGAGAGACCAGTTTGTATCCCAGGTACTACTCCTTCTCTGGAGCAGGCTCCCCATCCTTGTGAAGCAGAGTTCCTCCCTAACCCAATGCAATGTAACTTGGACATCTGGACAGGTAACAGGAAATTCACCTCTGGGTTAACACCTATTTCCCTAATGGGCACAAGCAGCCTGTAAATGGTTCATCTTCCAGGCCCTTGTTTGTTAACGGCTCATCTCCCAAGAGCCTGCTTACAGGCTGCATGGCTAAGCTTAAAAAGGCCACAGTGGTCATTAAGTTAGTGCACACCTATGAACCTATGAACATTAGTCCAAATTCCACAAAGCTAGAAAAGGGAAACAAATCTGATATTGTATGTAGGTCTTCACAATGCACTAATCATTTCTGAATATGCCCTAGGATCTCAATGATGAAAATATTTTCATGCAAATTATGCATTAACTGAAAGGAGAATACCCAAACCACTGATTGCAGAGCTCAACTTTAAACTTACGATCATGCCTCTCAACTTTTCACTGCAAGAAATCTGGACAAAAACAGAAATAATGGGGGGGGGGTGACAAAGGCCTGAAAATAGGGAAATTTTAAAAACTGCTTATATAAACTTAGAAAGTTGCTAGAATAACAGATTTTGCATTATTATGTAGAAGGATACTAAGTCTGAAACTCAAATGTCCTCCATTATTTTTATTATTTAGTGACTTCAATCCTCAGAGATTTGCCAGACAACCACAGCCACAAATTCTATGAGGAACAGACTAAAAATATAAGGCAAAAATCTGGACATTCTGCAAAAATCTGGATAGTTGAGAGGTATGTGTACCACATCTTTCTGAGAGCAGATAATGGCTAACCCCTAAACAGACATTCATTGCATCATACAAACTTCACAGCTTACATTGCATGACAAGCTCTTCAGGGGTATATTCAGAAAGAAGTTAAGCATGATAGCAGGGCAGTAAATAGTGAAAAGAGAATAATATGATGTGACCCAATGGGAATTAGGTATGCATGGTTACTGACAGTATGGCCATGCTGATGACTGCTGCATAAAGATTTCTCAAAGTCGTAAAAAAAGCAGTCACAGTGTAACTGAGTGGTAAATGCTATGAGTGGTCACATGACACTAAAGCGCAAGGTTGCAGGTAGCATGATCAACAGTATGCACATGCACATGAGCATCAATGTGAGCTGTAGGTTCTATGTGAGTACAGACAAGACCACATACCGTGGTCCCACAGCTAAATGCCAACTGATTTTATGATATAAATGGGATAGAAATGGGGAGATAGAACAGACAGAAAGGGGGACAGACAAAAAGAAAATGGAAAGGAAAGAGTGGTATAGGAACTTTTTTTTTTTTTGGAAAAAAGGGTTTTTCAAGAAGGGTAGAGGGCAAAGGTAGCATGCAGAGGTTCTGGGAAGGAAAGAACTCTCAGGGATTGTAACAGTGGCAGACAAACACACAAAGACTGGCAGAGGAGGTAGTGACACAAAAAAGGTGCAACACAGAATGGAAAAGGGTAGACGATCTAGGAATGGTAGGGCCAAATCCAGCACAAGGTGACCTAGACAGCTGCATAGCACCAGGTGCTGCCTGCGGTATCCCACAAATGTTAGAAAAAATGTATTTCACCCGCAGACATTACAAAAAAATCTGTTTGACCAATATCCATTTTAACTCTTACCCAAATCTCTTGACCCAATTTCCTCTGAGGAGCTATCTCTCATTGGGTATTCAACTGAGCCAATGAGAGAGTGAGAGACTTTGGTATTTCTAACAGCCCAGTGTGATTTAGAAAGACATCTTAAGCAGTTGATTAGTGAGGTATTTCCTTTCTTTGATTACCATCATAAATGACTGAGGCAGCACTCCAGCAATTTTCTCTGAAGTCACTGCAATTAGGGTAAGCAGTCTGAAGCAAACCCATATTTTCTTTTGCAGTTTTCTCTGAAGCAGTAAGCAACATTTAGCAAACCCAGCAGTTTCTCTCTGTCAAGTTAGTGGGTATTTTGGCTCTGAATTACTTTTGAGCAGTCTCTGAATACAAGCTCTGTGAGTTGACAAGAGGTGTGTGTGTGTGTGTGTGTGTGTGTGTGTGTGTGTGTGTGTGTGTGTGTGTGTGTGTGTGTGTGTGTGTGTGTGTGTGTGCATGTGCATGTGTGTGCTTGCGTATGCATGTGTGCGTGTGTGTGTGTGTGTGTGTGTGTGTGTGTGTGTGTGTGTGTGTGTGTGTGTGTGTGTGTGTGTAAGAGGTTCCCAGAGTTTCAGTCAGGCAACCATCTCAAACATTTAGAGTTATCATAATTTTTATTCCTGCCAGGAAAACAAGTGTCAGAAAATATTATGGCCTGCACTTTTTTCCTTCTTAGCTCACCTTACAGGGACATCCAAAGAGTATGTCAGGTTAAGTGACTTGGTGAGTCACACAGTAGATACTTGGAGGTAGAATAAGTCAAGCAATGTATCTTTAACTACAGAAAGCAGCTCATTAAGAGCTTGGAGTCTTACTCCTGTCCCCCAACTAAAAGATCTTCATAGAATTCCTAATTTTCAGATACATTATTGTCAGTCAATAATGTTAGTCAGAATTTCGTAGTTACTGTTCAGAAAATGCATGTTTATGCAAAACCTGTCACTCTGTAAACTTTATAAGTGAGTTATAGTGGTGCTCTCCTTATCTATCTTTAATTTTGCAAAACATCTTATTATGTTTCCTATTCATGCCCTGCCTCACTTTAATGCTTTTTTCCCTTTATAAATCATTGAGAATTACAGTACTTGAGACTTTTGTTCAGAAAATGTATGTTCATGTAACACTTATTATGCTAACTTTTAAGTGAGGTATATTTGTCAGCCAGTTAATGCTCTGAGCTCTTAACAAACAGCTTCCTATAGTCAAAAGTACAGGGTTGAATCCTTCTACTTCCATTATTTATGAATGTATTCATTCACTTGATCTCAAGTAGTTATTTGAGTTGTACAGTCATACAAGTGATAGCAGCTGGTGTGAGTGCTAATAACTGCTTCCTAGACTTTTGGTGTAAAAAAAAGGATTTAGTTGTGGTAAACATGAGGGTGTCATATGAGCAATGATGTTTGGGTGCAATACTTTGATTTCATTGTTTTGTTGACAATGTGTTTATTATTTGGCTGTGAATAAACTGGACAGTATGACATGTACGTGTTTAATGTTGGTTAATATGGTTAACCATAACTTACTTCTAGACAAACTAAAGTACCATTCACTTGATCCACTAGCATTACAATGGTTTAGGTGTTATCTTCAAAACAGACAGCAAGCAGTACTTTGGGATAACAACCTGTCTTCATTACTCCCAGTAAATACTGGAGTCACACAAGGCTGTATCTTAGGTCCCCTTCTTTTTTCCTTATTTATTAACGACCTCCACATGGACATACCTCAAGCCACCTGCATACAATATGCAGATAACTCAACCTTAATCTGTACTGCTAAGAATATAGCCTCCCTCCAGTCCCTCACCCAAACTGTGTTCCAAAATGTTGAAAACTGGTTTATGAAACATTGCCTCCTCCTTAATCCCAAAAAAACAAAACTACTGCTTTTTACTCCAACTCAAAAATCTTCCACACCATTCTTCTCTATAACCTCTAACAATGCTACTAACATTACCCCGGATACTGCCACCCGCCTACTAGGTATTATAATTGCCAATCGTCTTAACTATGATGATCATATTAACGCCACCATAAAATCTGTTAACAAAAAACTTGGTACTTTCTATAGAATCAAACCCTTCCTTACCCCCACAGCCAGGAAAACTATTGCCCAGACCCACCTCATTTCTACTCTTTTCTATGCCTCTGCTATATATACTAACCTATCTAAAAATAACATCTCCAATCTTTCTACCTGTTATAATAGTATAACGAGATTCATTACATGTACATCCTTTAAAACTCACAACTGTCTTAACCTCAAACAACTAGGATGGCTAGAATTGCAGAACCACATACTCTATCAACAGTTACTTATCACTCAAAAGATCCTATACCACCCCAATAATACCCCTATCCTGACTAATCTGATTTCACCATACAAAAATGTAGCTACACTACGTTCTGCTAATAAACTCCTGGTCTCCTCAATTAAATCTAACAATAAAGCTGGTGACTCACTTTCCTCAAACACTACAGGCAAAAATTGGAATCAGCTCCCTCCTGAACTATCTAACCTAGCTTCTACTTCTCTATTAAAAAAACATATTAAAGAACATCTTAAAACTCAGTGGCTTTGTACCTGTGCTAACCCAGACTGAAATATATTTCCCCTCCTACTCTTACCCTTTTCCCCACCCCTCTAACTTAGGCCTCTAACCTAGGCCTCCTAATCTTGCTTCTTTTTCATAATAAGAGGAAAAATTATAAGGATGTTACTCTGTTGTGCTCATACCCACTTTGTGTTTAGTACATCTGTCATGCTTTACTTAAATCAACTTTTAGCATAATGTCTATATTCTTTATTTACAATTCTATATTTTTGCTTTTAACCAATGCTACCACTGTATTGTTTTCTTACATGTCCTTGTTATATATATTGTTATATACTGTTAACTGTGTTTTACTACTCATGCTTGGAGCTTTTCTCCCTGGGCCTCTACTGAAAATGGACATAAATCCAGTTAGACTAGCCCAGTCAACAAATGTAAAATAAATAAATAAATAAATAAATAAATGTTGATATTTTAATTATGACTACATTTTTAATTTAGCTTTATTTTTCAGGCACTTGAATGTGAAATGCAATGTGTTGGATTACAACAGTTTGCCTAGTATTTAGTGCAAATTAATAAGGCTATGAACAGTTTATGAATTGCTTTCCCTAAAACAGGTTTCATTCCCAAATCATTCAATGTTCTGCCATATGATCATGACCAAGTCACTTCAAAAAGTGTTTCTGTGCATTTCCTTAAAAGGGATACTTACATGCAGTGTGGGATGTCCCTGGATGCTAGAAAATTACTACATTTGTCTTTTGAATCCCTGAACCATTCACATAGCTGCTAATTAGTGCTTCACTATATGCTATTTGACTATTTGACTAGGAATGTAACATGTCTGTGCTAGCTAAATGGGTTATCACATGCATTCTTGATAAATGGTCCATAATAAGTCCAATGGAGGAATAGATAGAAAATTATACATTAATAGAGAATAAAAGTATATTGCTGTTTATACTAGGTATGTTTTCTTTAGCTAATACCTGTCTTTATTTTTGCTATAAAATATTAAATAAATTTTAAATTAAATCCAAATTTCTGAAAAAGTAAAAAAAGAAAATAGTGAGCACACTCACAGGTTTGAACAATGTTTTATGGTAATTGGAGAGGGATAGCCAAGTAATGAGATATTGGTATAGCTTTGAGGAGGTATGTTCATTAGCCTGTATAAGGCTCCATCTGACCGTAATCTAGCTCTGGGTTATTGAAGGACTGGACTAAAAACAGGGAATGGGGAGTAACACATAATGAAGGGTACTACTATAATGGGTGAATTGGATGGGATGGGATGGCCTGCAAAGCTGGCCCAGAGTAGGACCCACCCAAAAGTCAATCAACTATGCGACTGCCTTATGAGTGAACTTCACTACTGTTGACCTGAAGGTTCGGACTGACTGGGTACACAACTCTAATAGCCACAAAGCAAAATGCTCCAGGTTGTCAATGTGGCATCAAGACACAGATCCATCTTGATCCTCATCAGCTGCAGAGCCTTACACTAGTTTACCAAGGATGGCTCTAGCACTGTAATCTCCAAAGGGAGTCTTCACAGCCAGATTTAAAAGCAGCAACAGTGACCAACAGTGAGTCCTCCAGGTCATGTTCCACAGGGTGACATTTATTACTCTAAAGAGAGACAGGCTTATGGACTATTGAGGACCTAGCCAGTATGGCAGCTAGTGCAGAACATAGTGATCACCACTTCACCTCTGCCTGTTCCATAGTTAGCAGTACAAAGATCAAAGATAAAGGGAAAAACAAAACAGCAAAGCAATGAAAAAAGGCATTAATACACATGGCAAGCATAATGTGAATGGCTTATTGGAAGAGGACTCAAAAGGAGAAAGAAATAGCAAAATAGCAGAGAGCAATGTCCTAGGAACTCTTGGTATACAATAGATGATAACACAGGTACATCATTACAAGTATAACTGATGTAGTATGGTGTGGTATTGGAGTAACAGAAAGAAAAACATCTACAAAGCCAGTGCACAACTAGGAAATGGTTAAATAATAAACAGGAAAAGGCAAATAAAATGCATCTGTTCAGTGCTGACGCACATGGCTTTACTAAACTAATATGGTAATGGCACCAAACAATACACTTACTCTTGTGATCCAGACAGCAAGGCTTGTCTCCTCTAAAGGGCTACCTGTTTTTTTTCAAAATACAGAGGTGTTAAAAAATAAATAATAATGTGCATAGCCTATGCCAGACAACAGCATGCATTTACATCTATTGGTCCCAGGAATGTTATATATCAATGATGTGAAAACAAACTAATTACAGGAATATCAGGGTTCTTGTTCCACACCCTCTTCTTCCTACTAGTGATAAGGTCTGTGTGTCACCTTTTCAGTCCACTCTGTTTATGTTAATGCTGCTGTATAGAGTGGATGTCATTCATAGCATAATTCACCATCCTGACAAGCATGTGTCACACATCCATTTTATTTAGGAGACCCCCATAGTCCACTCCAGTTGCTCCCTGTCATGTATGTGCATGTATGTGCAGCTGAAATAAAAATACCTTGAACTGTGTGTGTGTGTGTGTGTGTGTGTGTGTGTGTGTAATCCATATATGTATATATATATATATATATATATATATATATATATATATATATATATATATATATGTATATGGGTCTCCTTCAGTAGATTGAATGTTTACAAGTTCGAACCACATATGGCCGAGACGATATGTTCGAACTTGTAGAAGTTCAATCAGACTGAATGGAGATCTCCGTACAGTGTGGAAAGGGAAGATTTCCCATTTCTGCAATGTATTGTGATCTCAGAGTTGGTATATTTAAGTAAGGGGGATGTGGGGGTGCCGGGGGGCAAATCCCCCCTGCTATAGACATTTAGTTTTGTGTTTTGTTGTTTTATTTGTTTTTACTTCAGTGTTCAAACTTTTTACGAGTTTGAACATATGGTCTCAGCCATATGTGGTTTGAACTTGTAAAAATTCGATCTACTGAAGTAGATCCATATATATATATATATATATATATATATATATATATATATATATATATATATATATATATATATATATATATATATATACATACACACAGATACACACACACACACACACATATATATTTATGTATGCATTTGTTGACTTCAAAGGTATGTCTGGGCCAAGATCACTTTCAGTCGAGGCTCAGGGAGAAAAGCTTCACATAAGATAAATTATATACCAACACGGCAGATATGCAAGATAACAATATTAAAATGAAAAATAACAACTTATAAATGTGAGTATATTACAATAAAGTAACAAGATCTATAGTGGAAATTGGAAAAAAGTGCACTGGGGCAAATAAGTTAAAACATTTGCAAGAAGAGCAGTTTTAAAACACAATTACATGAATCAAAGAACAACAAATGGAATTAATGGGTAGAGAATATTTATATCTGCAATATATACACATATTTTGCTGAGTTAAAGAAAGGAATGATGATAGAGTTTGAGAAAAGATATAATTTGCCAAGGTACAGAAGAAAGTTACATGAAGTGTAGGGGAAATGAAATAGAAGAGTGAGTAAATACAGAGAGGAAAGGGAAAGTGAAATAAAGGCAACAAACTTAAGAGATGATGTTAGAAAGAGTAACAATTAAGGGATTAGAAATTTAAAGAAAGAATAGAATAGGGATGTCACCTGTCCTATCTTGAAAGGGACAGTCACAGATTAATGACTTATCTCCCATTACCTGCATTAATTATTAGCGGCAAAGAAAATTCACCAGTTTGCCATTGTTACAGTAAAAATTAAGATGAGCTCATTAACATTTATTTTCAAAGTCACAGTTAACATATGAAGGATGAAGATTTACTGAGAAAGCTCAGCACTGTACGGGTGAACTGCACCACTGTATTGCTGATGACTAGATTAGTACTAGCTACAGAAGGTCATATGCATAAACTTGGAACCGGTTTGCTTTCATTGTCTTTTTGTTTTCTTTTCTTTGCAGAGTAAGTCTCCTAGACCTTGCATGTAGTTGCAGGTGCTCTGCATAAAAATTGGTCCTAAATGTCAGCACATTAACTAGCTGAACATCCATGGGGACAACAACCAACATCAGAATGATTGTTATATAAGCTGCTGGTATAAAAGCTTTTCAATTTTAAAGAGTACAAATGATTTTCTTCTCGTTGCATACTGTAGCAATTTCTACTTTAAAAAATGTGTGGGTTGAATTTTATTACATTTTAAAGATCTTGTTACTGGTTCCACATCCTGGCCACACTGAGAAAATGTGACTGACTCTACTTTTGAGTGAGAGCCGGCACTGCTGAATGCTGCTTTCTGTTGTCTTTACTGTAATGCCATCTTGCAGCTAGTATACTTAGATATGCTGAGGGGAGTCCACTGACAAGGGAGCTTGCACACTGGGAAAATGTTGGCTTTATTTATTTATTTATTAGTGAAGAGATTACAGAGCAGTGCAGTATTGGACTTTTCTGTTATTGTATCTGTCTTTTGATTAAAATTATGTTATTTTGTGTTTACATTCTTTTATATGCAGTGATATCACAGAACAGTATAGTATCAGACTGTTGTGTCAAATATGTCTTTTGTCACCCTGATTGAGATTGTGGTAAAGTGTGGATAAGGACGTTTCTTATTGTTGCTACTACTGATTGCCTTGTATAGCTGGAAATATGAGATTACAGGGAGGGAAGTGCAGGGGACTTTGCTTTTGTAATATGTTTGTTGCACTAGGGATGATTCAATTCAATGGGTAAGATTGAATCGTATGGGTCTTGATGGAATATGCAGTCAGTCTTTCAACATCACACACACACACACACTGATACATAGATAAATATATAGACAGATAGATATAAGCATATATACTGGAGTGCTGTCACTGGGAGCAATGTATTTTTTGCAGTATTGTGTCTGCTGTTTATATACAGGTTTATTATTAATGTTGTGCCATGGAGGGGAATTTCAACTAGAAAGAAACAACTATCTATGACAAATAATAAAGAGCAGCTGCCTCAAAAAATGTATGATGTTTCATGGTTGCTACGACTTGAGGGATTGAGATTGCTGACATTGGCGATTAGACATATCTCTGAAGAATAGTTTCCAGGAAGCTAAGTGTGAAGGTTGAAATCACTCTGGTAGGTGTTAAAATACCCCTGAAAGTAGAAAAAAGGTTAGAAATCGATATCCCACAAAACAGCAACCAAAGGAATTACTATAGTCTGTGCAATACTGTTTGCTGAAGAGGAATGATATATGTTAATATTGTAAGCACTATGAAAATCTGCCTGTTATGAAAATATAGTTATTGCAGGGTGGAGACAAAGCAGAAGGTTATCAGCCCCATTTGTTTGTGGATCATGCAGTAAATAAATTGTTGTTTATGAACATATAGCAAGTGATGTGTGAACAGGTAAAGAAAAAGGGGTTGTGTTAACAACTGTTTTTTTATTGTTGGACATAAGAATTAAGACAAGCTTTGGTTTGCATCCATTTGCTTTTCCTGCTCCTCCAAAGTGCATTTATGCCAGATGAATGAAATTATTTTTATTTCATTTTGTTAGAAGAAAATAAAAAAAACACTGTTGCTGGTATGACTAAAGCTTAAGCCTTTGCTTTCTTTGATGCTTAAATTAATAAATAGATGAGTTGACTTCCTTTTAATTGTTACATTTGAGGATACAATTAGCATATATTTTTTTAAGAAACTGAGTTATCAAGAAACCTTCAAGCAAATACTGTAGCTGAGTTGTTTCATAGCTCAGAATGGAGTGTGCTAAATATTGTTCTCCTGACATGAGTTATCAGTGCTTCCCAACTTCTGTGCAACTTGAGCAAGTCTCCTGGAAGACAAAGATGAATGCTGAATAACTACTAAATAATTATTTTCCCATCCAGGGATTTTCTCTGGCAAATGGGATTATAGCAGCAACAAGAATGGCAAATTATGAAGAGAATTTCTAATGGCAAACTGTTCTTGTTAAACTAAAAACCTGTCTGTAATGAAACTGTAGCTGCTGTTCCTCTCTACAGATTGAAAAAAAAATAATAATTGAGTCCTTAGTGATATCTAGCAACCTTTGGTGAACACGTTCTTCAGGAAAAAAGTGAAGGCACTGACCAGCACCTGCTCGGTCTTAAAGAGAAAACTGCAGCAGCTACTGACCAATACATGCTAAACCTTCTACAGAGAATTTAATTGAATGACCAACACTTGTTCAGCTCCCAACAGCAGATATCCAGTAAAATAAACTATCTACTTCACTGGAGTTTCTCAAAAAACAGCATGTCAATGAGAAAAATCTTGGAAGGAAAGAAAATGTGTAAGCTTATTTAGTCACACTATAGAGATATGTTTCTATGAAAGAGTGTCTCTATGCTGACTACACCAGGGTCCTGTCCTTCTAGCTAACTCGGGACTCACTGTAATCATCTTGAGGATGCTAAGGCATACAATGGAAACTGAAACAGGAAATTCTTTCTGTAGCTTGGACTTCATCCAAGGATCAGCAAATGAAAATTTAAAGCTGGACTTCCAATACAGATAGACTGTAAGGTTATAAATGCTTTATTTTATACCATTTTGAAAATATAGCTAAAAATTTATGTAAATAAGAAAACTTCTAGAAACCTTGGCTAAAGATAAGTTTAAAAGCATACACCCCAGCAACTTAAGAAAATGAGTACTCCAGGGGGACCCTAAATTATAGGATCTAGTAGTTTTAGTAGAACATCTGCTGCTAAATGAAACTGCAATAACCCACATCAGACTTTTATGCAGCAATGTCTAATAATAATACTCTTCCTAGCATGCATCTTTCTTTGCCTGTAAAAATATTGCCATTTAAGTTGATTTATTTTAAATGTTCTAGAAAAGACCACATAGCAAAAAGGCACATGACTATAGAATGTCAAAATGCTAACTTCTGCTACAACTACAGAGTCTGTTTTTGTCTCTGTGGTATTACTAAAGATGTGAAATACAATATCACAGTGGAATAGAAGGAGATGCAAGGGTTGCTGGACTCAGAATAATTACATTAATTAGAGCATGATGCATATGAAAGCAACTAAACAAAAGAAAAAAGTAATAATAGTTCATGAAGACAAGAAAGACCATCTATAACACATGTAGAAATACAAACCCTTCTAGCCACAGTTGCACACCAACTAACTGTGGTGGCCAGCTTAGCTCAATATGTAATAATAGGTCAAGACATTCCCTCAGTTCAAAGCACTATAGAAATATAAGGAGAGACAATTCAACTGAATATAGAGCCAAAAATAAATAACCCCTGTAAAGAAAAAAATCTAGAACTAGAAAACACAAAATAAAATAAATGTTATATTTGGAAGGAGTGGTTAGAGAAATTTGACACTGGGTCTTATCAAAAGAACTGGAAGAGATGTACAAATCTCATACTGAATCAAAAGATAAAGAGGGGAACTTAAGCAGATATATAAGGTTCTACCTGGTACACAAAATCAGATAGATTGAAAAAGAAGCAGAAATCTAACAGGAATAAAAGTAGCATAACTACTGAGGTAGTGTGAGGGAAACTATCAGTAACCCTGCAGAAGAAAATTATTTGTGTGTGCATGTATTACTATTAATAGAAAATGAACTGGATTAATGGGACAAATGTCTGTAAGTCTATTTCGGAAGAGACTGCAGCCAGCACTTCTTGTCAAATTGTTAATGAAAATATTGTTTTCCAATATAGCCTCAAAACTAGGCGTGTCAGTTTCAGTAAGTTCCATTTCAATGACAATACACTAAACGACTCAGAATATAACAAGTTAAAAAGGATGAGACAAAGAAAAAAAAACATACTGATACTTTAAACTAAGAAATCACCTGCTCTTCAGAGTAACCAAAGAAAAGGAACAGATATTGCGGCAGTTATTAGCTTCAAAATAGAATACACTATTGTCCTGGTAAATAGTAGTAAGAATCCCAAAGTCTACTTGAGAACCAACATACACAACTCAAAACGAAATGTGATTCAGATGCTGTGTATGCATATCAGTCAAGTCACAGAGTTGTGAATAGTTTGTAGAAGTTAAAGCTATTTAGTAACTTTTGAAAAGATTTCCCCATTCATTTTTTTTTTGATCCATGAAAAACTATATTCCAAGAGGGAAAACACCCAACTAACTATAAGATGAGCACTTTTGTCCAGACTGTATGGGCCTCCCCAGATCTAAACAGATCTTTCTGAAGAATACATTTTCTAGGATTTCTGTATATTGTTCTATCAAAAATGTAATGCAAAAGTTGTATAAATCATGACCTCTGATTGGTGGTTTATAGGGCAGGGTGACCTAAGTTTTTTAATTGGTGTGGCAGAAACATCTTCATTTTCACTCAAATTGTAAATCTGCCAGAGAAGGGAGTCTTGCTCACCAAGGCTGCTGTGTAAATTACGTTTGCATTACTTACACCAGTATTTGAAAATGTCAAGTATAGTATTATTATTATTACTTGTCATAAAAGAAACCTTCTTCTTCTGGCTTTTCCCTGTTAGGGATCATCTGTCTGTTCATGATTGACAGTGGAGTTTTATGGTGTCGAGTTGTCAGCCCGGTGCCCAACGTTCCACAGAAAGCACACGCTCATGCCTAGGGCCAATTTAGAGTGTCCAATCCACCTACAGCATGTCTTTAGGATGTGGGAGGAAACTGGAGCACCTGGAGGAAACCTACACGGCCACAGGGAGGACATGCAGACTCTGTACAGAAGGCACCCCAGCCAAGGCTTGAACCAGAGAACCTCTTGCTGTAAGGTGGCAATGCTAACTGCTGCACCACTGCAATCGCCCTATACTTGTTGTAGAAGAAACCAATATATGAAAATAAAAATAAAAAAAAAGAATTATTTTTGTAATTTTTTTTGCTAAACGTTGGTGTAGTCATGTTTTTGAGATTACAGGAGTTTCATAAAAGAAATGTTTACTGCTTAATTTTTATTCTTAGTGTCAAATACATTCCATGGTTGTGATATAATTTGTAGATGTTTCCTTGGTTTTATTTTTTTGCTGATAATCCAAAAATGCTTTCATCTTAGGGTTTCAACAGATCATTGGTCTAATTTGAAATTGTAGTGAGAGAGCTCAATAACTGAATGTATACACTTAAAAACTAAAAAAATGATAACAATGAATTTATATAATGTGGAGTCAGGTAATTAAAAATAGACAGAGACTCTGGTGAATGGCACAGAGGATGGTAACCCACTGTGTAAGACCTTTAAGCTCAATCACTCTATAAAATACTACTAGGCATTTTTTTTTTTTTGCTAGGGAGTGGTCAGATGAATTTGGAATATGATTTAGGTGCACTTTACATAGTTTAGTTTTAAGTATTAACTCTAACTTGAAGTATATCTAGAGTTGTTGTTGTTTGTCTTTCGGCTTTTTCCTGGTAAGGGGTCACCACAGCAGAACTCTGGTCTGCCAATGATTGGCAGTAGATTTTTTATGAAACGCCAAGGTGCCAGCTCGACACCCAACCTTCAACAAAGACACGGCCATTTATGCACGCATGTCTTTTGAACGCTACCTAACTGCGGGAAGGACATGCAGATTCCACACAGAAGGCACTCCCAAGCCAAGCCGAGAATCGAATGGGAGAACTTCTTGCTGTGAGGTAACAACGCTACCGCTGTACCACCACGGCGAAGTATATCTAGTGTACAGCAATGAAATTGGTAAAGTCATGGTGGAATAATGGATCTGGATGAGTGATCTGATATTAAAACATAACTGGTCTTTATAAATTTAAACAGTAAAATCAAGAAATAAAATTAGATAAAAGGATAGGTTTTGTTCAAAAATGGTCTTTTCTCCCCAAGACAACTTAAAATAATTTCAAACTGAACTGCAATTACAGGCAGGGAAGTCGTATTTTAAATTTAAACTTAATAGACCTTTAGTACAGAGTAGGTTTGCATAATTTAGGTTTATAGGTAAATACTAGGCTAGCTAATTTTCATCCAAGGTGAGAATCAAACCCTGTATCTTGCATATGTGACAGAAATACCTCTTAAGCATTATGCCAGTCCTCAACACATGCCAGCTATGAAAAATTTATAATATTGCTAAAGATATTTTAAAATAAATGAAAAAAAAAAACTTATTAAATTAGGAAAAGCTTGAGATTCTCAATTAAGAAAGTAGAAAATGGGGAGAAATCTTTGTTACAGACACTGAGGCCTACATAGTCAAAAATAGAAACAATGCTAAAAATGTTGTTTTATGAACCCAAGGAAACAGATTATGTTAAGTAAGAACATGAAGAACTTCACACTATAATGAAACCC
Source organism: Protopterus annectens (assembly GCF_019279795.1). Lineage (NCBI taxonomy): Eukaryota > Metazoa > Chordata > Ceratodontiformes > Protopteridae > Protopterus > Protopterus annectens. Next base: position 143,299,360 of record NC_056736.1, on the reverse strand, counting down.
TTGTATGAAGAAGAATTACTATGAAGCATGCTCACTGAATATTTGGCAGTTCCAGTTCCTAATATATGCAGATTTTTTTTGGCATCCTGTAGGTTTCCCAAAATCTCAAGGGTTGAAGCCACAATCTACAATTCAGTGCTCAACATCAGGATGGATAGTTAGTACTCCTTCACCTATGACATTGATATTTGCTGGAATGACTCAGTCCAGAACCTCAGACCATTGCATGACTGTATTGAAGGTTCCATAAACTTTTTTCATTTCACAGCATAACACAATAATTGTATTGCAGAATTCTTTGATGTTACCATTCAGAAGAGAGAGGGTCATGACAGACTAGTAAACAATTAATACAGAAATCCAACAAGAGTGATGTTCTTACTTCATGCAACCACTATACACCTACTGGGCACTGAGAGTAATGTGATCAATTCACTGGGGGCAGCCAGAATCTTTGGAAAACTGAATACCTTCCTTAGAAATATTGAACAACTTCATAAACAATTAATTGACAGAAGTTACCGCAACAGACTGCTGAATAACCTTGTAAAGCAAATTAAACTCTTCAAAATAAACAGTGACATCACCATTTATACATCACCTGGAAAGAGCTCAGTAGCTAAAGAAGCATCTACCATTAACCAAACTTAGAAAAAAATGAAACAAAGTATGATTTTAACTTTTACCAAAGACACAAGTGCCACTAAAGGCACCATATTGAACAATTAGAGCATCATCAGTGGCAACTGCTCCATCTCCAAAATAGTTGTTCAGAATGCAGCTTCTTCCTTAAAAGAGCAGGACCATCAGAGATTTCATTGAGAACACCAGGGATCATCAACAGAACATGTCCACAACAGGCACATACCTATGTGAAAGGAAAGGATGCAAGTTCTGCATATTCAAAAGCAAAGAGAACTACTTCCATTGTCCTCACACTAAGAGGAACTTCATGATTAGGATTAAGGAGAGCCTTCATAGTGATTGAGTGGTGTACTGAGCAAAGTGTACCAAACGTAATGCCTTCTACCTAATCAAAACTACTGAACCAAAAAGAAGGTTGGCAATGCAATTCTGAAACACAAAACTCCAAGAACTGCATAACTCTCTGGCAAAACATCTGCATCACTCTAATATGCCAGCTTTGTATTCCATGAAGTAGACTGTATTGCCAACAGACCACTAAAAAGAACACTAACTCCATGTAAAAAGCAAGGAATTTGAATGGCAATTAAGATTCCAAGACAGTTTAAATGTTCTAATTTGCTATTGGCCAGTGGGATCGTAGATTCATAGATTCTTACTATGCTAATGACTGGGAGGCCTTTCTAAGCCTAGTCATGTTTTCCCAAAAGAATAATGATATCTTGTATCCAAAACAACATTAAGAGCCAGAAATTTATAAGTTGCTTCTTTCCATAAGGGACAGGGTTGCCAGGCCATTTATAAATTTCCTATTCCCCATCCAATTGTCTATGTTGGGCTTAAACTGAGTAATAGGCGAACTCAGTCTAACATGGATGAGAAACTTGTTCCATAGGAGGGGCAATCTTTGGGACACACGTGTCTCTCGACCATATTCTGTCTAAGTCACAGATAAAATCAGGTCTCTAGGCCTTGTATTTCTGGTACACTTTAACTTATGAATATGTAGAAGATTCATAGTGTGGGAGTTGTGCATGCCTTGTAAGCCAGGCATAGATTAAGTCTCAACAATCTATAGGACACTGAGTAGAGGTAAAGGGCTTAAAGGCATTCTGAATAAGGCAAATTAGTTATTCATTGTGTTCTTTTTGCAATGAATCTCTGAGGTTGCTCTAGTTGCTGCATATGCCTCGTCAAGTACATAACAACATCATCTGATTTTTTTTTTTTTTTTGTATTTCTGTACTATTGTATGTTCTCACAGAACTGCTCATCATTAAGCAACCACATTACAGCATGGGACTATTTTACACCATATTGGCAATTTACCAGCCTAGAAACCCCTAGAATATATACTTCTGCAATTATCCTAAGTTACTGTGATATTTTTGTACTTATTTGTTGGTGTTTACTACAATCTGAGTTAGAGTTGCTTTGTTTACACTCTAATGAGAGCAGATGAAGAACGTAGCTTTTCTAGGCCACTGATTACTTGTATAGTCACTGACATTCTCACCTTTAGCTTCCAAAAAGTTCAGACTTCACTCATTAGAGCCCTAATTAAAAAATTCAAACCAACCACCCTTTCAGCTGACCTCCTCCCTGCAGACTATCTGCAAAAAGCTCCTGATGTTATAACATACCCTGTCTATTTTGATAAACAGAACCATAACTGAAGCCTCTGTCCCCTCTATCTGGAAAATATCACATGTCATACCACTCCACAAAGGGGGCAGCTTCACTGAGCTGTCAAACTATAGACCAATAGCTATCCTTTCCCCTCTGGCTAAAATTCTGGAAAAGTGTATCCATAAACAACTCTTACAATACCTTATTCAACATAATCTTCTGGCCAACTCCCAGCATGGATTTAGACCACAGCACAGTACCACCTCAGCCCTCCTCTCCATTTCTAATGTCATAAATTCCAACCGGAACAACAACAAACAATCTTCTGCCCTGTTTCTCTATCTTCCCCAGGCCTTCGACATGGTTAACCACCAGCTACTCTTACTTGCCTTAAAGAAAATATCTTTAAACAACCATGCCATACCATGGTTTCAATCTTATCTTAGTGGAAAACAGCAGGCTGTACTATAGCAGGACAAACTCCCCACCCTACTCCCTGTTACCTTTGATGTCCCTCAAGGCTCCATATTAGTTCCTCTTCTTTTCTTCCTCTTTATCAATGACCTCCACATTGTAATCCCAGATGCAACCCTGTATACAATATGCCAATGTCGCCACCCTGAATTGCTCAGCCTCTACCCCTACAGATCTCTTTAGTTTAACCCAGAAAACCTTTAATACACTGGAAAACTGGATCTCTAATCAACAGCTGATATTAAACCCTAATAAAACAAAGCTATTGCTCTTCTCCCCTACTCACAAATCCTCTCAACCTTCGTTTACTATATCATCTAACAATGGGTTCATAATCTCACCAGATATATATACCAAACTCCTGGGTGTTACAATTGACAACAGCCTCAAATATGATATGCACATAAACCAATGTTAATAAAAAACTTGGCTCCCTATACAAAAACAAACCTTTTCTCACCCCTCTAGCTAGGACTGCCATTACCCGTACCCATCTGCTTTCAACTCTACTCTATGCCTCGCCAGTACTCACTAACTTGAACAAAATTGATCTCAGCAAACTCTCTAGCTGCTACAATCAAATTGCCAGGTTTGCCACAGGAACTCCCTGCAGGACACACCATTTTCAAAACGTAAACCTCTTAGGATGGCTAGAACTCCCCAGGCTAATTCAATATAATCAACTTACTGTACCATTCAAGGTTATTAACCATCCAGAAAAAATGCCCTCCCTTAAAAACATTATCCATCCCTACAAAAATGCTAGGCCACTTCGTTGCACTACACAACTTTTGGTTAAATCTGTTAAAGCTACCAACCTATCTGGAGAATCTTTGTTTGCAAATTCAGTAGGCAAAACCTGGAATTCACTCACATCTGCCCTTACTCTGAACCCCTCCCTTAATCAGTTCAAAAAAAATCTAACCCAGCATTTTAAAATTCACTGGTTATGTCCTTGCTCTAACCCTAACTAAATCCTCTTCTACTTCCATATCCCTGTAATTTTTATTCACAGTGACTTACCTCTTACACTAAAGGTTTGAAAAGAGAAACTGTTACATTTTTGCAGATACTCTGTATATAGCTGCACCTATAAGTTTGATAAGAGAAACTGCAACATATTTGTATATATTTCTGAATATAAACTGTATTTTTCATAGGTTCATATGTTCATAGGTGTATACTAAGCTAACGACCACAAGGGCCTTTCTAAGCCTAGCCATGCATCCCAAATTCTCTGAAAGGTTCTGATACCCTTGAAAAGTGAAAGCATGGGCCTGGGAGATTAACAAATCACAGGTTACCTGTGTCCATTAGAGACATAGGTGCCAAACCAGGGATGAATTTATAGTTTTGCATCCGATTGTACAAGTTGTATTTGAATTTGGTTAGGGAGAAACTCTGCTTCACATGGATGAGGGGCCTGTTCCATAGTTGGGGTAGTCTCTGGGATACATACCTATCTCTCCAGCAGGTCCTATTTATATCACAGGCAAGGTTTAACTCTTTGGAATGGGTAATTTTGGTACTGTTTGTTTTCTGGATATGCAGGAAGTCCATCAGAGTGGCGTCTGACAATGCCCTGTGTGCCAGGCATAGATCTCCATTCGAAAGCCTGTAGGAGACAGAATACAGGATAGGGCCTTGAGGCAGTCTACATAGGACATTTTACTTACACCCTGTATTCTTTTAGTGAGGAACCACTTTTAGTGAGGCTTGAAATGTGAGACTGTATCTTGTATGTTAATACAATATGTTTGTCCATATACTGTAACTAGCTTGTCTTTATCTGTTTGTAAGTGTGGAGCTTTTATCCCCAGGCCGTCGCTGAAAATGGACATGTATCCAGTCAGACTATCCCAGTCAATAAATGTAAAATAAAATAAATAAATAAATAGCCTTGAATTGCACTGTTTTATTACTGGCCAGTGGGCTACCATCAAATTGTGTGTATTTTTATGCTATTATATGTTGCCCGTATTTGTGAGGCCGTGTGTTCACTCTCAGCTGCTCAGCCCTAGGCATCCATGCTACTGACTGAGACTATTTAACACTGGGTTTGCTTAATTATTAGCCCAGAAACATCTATGATAAGTACTTTTTCATTCTACTGAATTACTGTGATAGCTCTATACTTTTGATAATCACTGTGATGTGCGTTAGAATTAATTTGGTGAATACTCAAGATAGAGCAGTGGAAGAACCTTGCTATTACTAAGTCTTTAATTACTTATAGAACCTTGAATTGTACTTTTATGCTACCAGAGAGTGGGTTTGCTTGCATTCATTTGTATTATTGTTTATTATAAATTCAGTTGTGCTTTGTATAGATGCAGACACCTAGAATCATTGCTTTCTGTTTATAATCTACTCCAGAAACTCTTAGTGTACTTAATAATCATTTAGCTGTGGGAAAAGTGAAGGGTTTACATGAAGTTGCTCAGTCCTCATTGTGTATAGACTTGTTTTGTTAACTTTAGACAGATTGCACTCCAGTTAATCAACTCATAATCTGTTAGGTACTACTTCCCCTCCAGCCCCCAGTAGTAAGCCAAGGGAACCAGGGATCAGCACTTTCCAACTGTCTCTGTAGCCAGCTTGGTTGATTGAAATGGACATCTTCAGAAAATGTATGAGTTGTATCATGTGCACAGACAACGCCTACCACTGAAACAGTCTGACACAGTGTAAGAGAAATGTAGTTGTATAATATTACTAAAGACAAAGCTGGCACACAAAACCACTGCAAATAACAAGCAAGTTGTCAACCTCAGTAAACTAGTCTCAAACACCTCAGACCAAACACATACACCTGTAAATGCTGAGGCTCTTAAAAATAACCTACATAACCAGAGAGGCCTCCAAAATGTAACTGAAGAAACAAGTACCCTCAGCATCATCAAGAACACACATCACAGGCAACATCCACTGTGAGACTTATATCAAGGAATCACATCGACTCAGTTCAAAAACCCATAAGGCAAGACACTACAAAACTCAACATACCCATTATAGGTGACTTCATACTGAAAAGCACTAATGCATCATTCTCCAGGCTGTACAAAGAGGGGGTCATGGTCAATAACCTATTAGGTGCCAGGATTCACCACATTACATAAACACTTAATTCCATGCACTGCAATTACACATATAATGCTGTCATTGTAATGTGGGAGCAATTAACTTGAGCTGTACCTCCCTAGAAAAATGAAGAGAAACATGATGGAGCTCTTGGAATATTTGGAATATGTGTCTGAGGCAGATGTGTACCTAGCCTTGAGCAATATCCTTCCAATTATGCCACAATGTGAAGAGAAAATCATTGATTTCAGCAGTAAGCTTAGATTATGGTGTTGTTCTGACGGGGGTAATATGTATCAGTCTAGGTAGAGCTTTGTCTGGGATGGCCTTCACCTCCTTCCCAGTGGCTTTCATATATTGGCTAAAATTGTGTCCACTCCATAGTGCATTTTTAGGCAATGCAATGTCTTATAGACTTTCGAGCATAACTGAAAAGAATGACTATAGCATTAAGGTATTGCTGATCAAAGCTAGAGATGTTAAAAAATCCGCACGCAATACAATTACAGCATACCCCAAAAAATGTAGACATATGCACCATCATAGCGACCTGGTCAAGACCTGAAACTACAACCAAGTAAACACAGGAGCCTGCAGTGCAAAGAGATTGAAAATCACCAAAAAACACAATGTTATTGATAGAAGGAGTAGGAGAACAAGCGATGTCACAAAATTCTCGTCCCATCAGTGGAGGGCTTCAATGCCTATCACTCATACTGACCCACAGCATTAGACGTAGTCACTAAAGGTGTAGGTGTCTCCATAATCTTAAAAAAAAAGAAAAAAATTACATCCAGTTATTCACAGTAACAACTTAGAACTTCTCCATGTCCAGCTCACTAGAAAGAAAACCTCTTTTCACTCACAGCTAGATAGAGGACTCTCTCTATGTCCCCTCAGATGATAATGCCTTAACGTATATTGAGTTCCTAAGTATTAAGCTAAACGCTGTTCTTCTAGGAGACATCAACTATCTCACCATTAAATGAGAGACTTATATGCTCTCAGACATATATGTCCAGATATTTCTAGGCATTTGATCTTCTTCAAATCACCAAAAAACATATATGAAAGATAGCCACAAAGCTTTCTTTAATTGGGATAGAAATGTCAAAAAGAATGCCCAGCAGTGTACAGAACTAAATTATATCACATGCTGAGAACCAGAGGTCATAGATAATCTACTAGTTAACCAATTCAGCTCTAAATTCACCCCCTCTCCCTCCAATATTCTTATATCTACTTCCCACGTCTCCCCTCTCTTCAAATCATCCAAGAACAAGTTCTCTAGACACTATTTAAGGCCAAGAACACTGTAGCTATGGAGCCAGATGACATACCAGACTGACTACTGGTTAGCCTGAAAAATGAAATTTTAGAACCCCTACAGAGGCTGTTCAATATTAGCCTTAAAACAGGCTTTGTGCTAACTAAATAGGTGACATCAAGAGTCATGCATTTGCAGAAAGATAGGACTGTAGAAGATCAGGGTAATATTATAACTTTAAGCCTGGCCAGCCACATCTGTAAGTCTGTGGAAAAGATAGCTATGGAACTAATAAGCAGGGATATTAGTGACCTACAAACTTTCTACTCAAACCAGGTTGTAATCATTAAAGGCAGGTTCTCCCTACCTAACCTGATCAAATTCTTCAAAAAGGTCATTGAGGCAATAGATGTGAGAAAATCAGTTAACACTACATATTCACATTCTGGAACTTGCAAAGGTGTTCTGCGCCATCCCAAACTCAGGCAATATAGATAAATGCTCACAGCTAAATGTTACCCCCTATGTAACTTGTTGGATAGAAAACTGGCTCACAACCACAACACAGGAATTAAGGTTGGGTGGCTCTACTTCCTCTAAAATACCAACCACTTGTGGAGTATGCCAGAGTTTAGTCCATGGGCCACTTCTTTTTCAAATTAATTTCTTGGAGGTTAAAGCTAATGTTAAGCATTTGTGGCTAACCAGATTTGCATATGACTGCAAATTTGATAACATCAAAAGCTCAACAGAGAACCCCAGGATCTTTTAAAAGGGCTTGTCCCAGGCAAGTAGCTGGTGCCAAAACCACTGACTTTAAGAAAGTGCCAAGAAATGTTTAGTCATCCCTCAGCAAGCACAACTCCCTCTGTAACAATCTAATTGACAAAAACCCGCTGAAAATTGATCCTGTAGTTAGAGATCTTATTTTGACTATGAACTGTCCTTAGCTCACCATATATCCAATGTTGTAAGGAAATCCTTTTGATAGTGCATTATATGTCTAAAGGCATGACTTCCACATCCAGGGACATCATTACTCCACTGTGTTCAGCCCTCATTAAGTTGATCTTAAGTCCAATATCTCTTTTAATATGCTCTTGTCCAAACACTTGTGATAGCTGTAATGTCCACACACTTCCTCACTGAAAATATAAAGGTCTAAATCATAGAAACTGTGCAGACCATTCAAAGCTTTTTCTCTTTTGTAGCTATCATACAGGCTACTGAGAAGAAAACTCTGCCTTGCATATAGAGCCTCTAAAGACCCTGTCCTGTCAGACCTATTACATATTCTCAAGTTCAGTGGTATCTGAAACACCCACTCAAGTGACCACAGTCTCCTTTGCAAGACACTCTAGAGGGATAGTTACGGATTAAAGAGAATGCCACTGCTATGGAACTGTCTTTGCCTCACTCTATTAAAATGTAAATTGGACAAAAGGATGGATAACCACAAATTCCACTCCCAGTTTAGCACCAGTGACCCTCATGGACAAGGGAAACATACTTACCCAACATATACTTATTCAGTCCATTTTGGAAGATTCATACTGCAAAATATAAGGGCTAATAACTATTGGAATGCAGGGCTAGGCTTATTAACGTTATAAAATATCAATAGCCTATTAAGTACATAAGAACATGTGAACCTATGAATATATGAACCTTACTGCCCCCCAGACTCAGTGAAATGTGTTCCATCAAATGTGGTCTACAATTAAATAAAGTAGACTGCACTGAATTTTATTAACATGCATAAAAAGACTTAACAGTATTGTTTTTCTTGGTTATTTGCTTAGTAATTGCACTCCTGCCATCATTTTTTGTGGAAGGCATAAACAGATTAACTCTTTTCATTTTTCATACCTAAATATGCATGATAAAGCCTAAAAACACTGTTACCTTAAAATAATGCATTTACTACTGCATATTTACACTCTGTCCAGTTCCTAATAAACCTATCCATACTATTTCTCACTCTATTTAATCTCTACTAGTCTAACATATATCATAAGTGACCTCATGCATACAGATTACTATATGTGATAAAAAAAAACTTTAATCCAAAATCTGAACCCGTTCAATACTAAAAAAGATTTTCTTTCACATAAATACACCTTTTTTAAAATACTACAAAAGGGTTTTGATGCCAAACTGCTCTTAGAACTGAGTGTTCATTAAGTTTAAATTTAAAATAATTTCCTGTTATAATTGTAATTAGAATGAAATTATCTTAAACTGCATTTAAGAGCAAAGACAACTTTTGCACTAAGCTTTTCCTTTTCTCTAAGCTTACATCTTAATTTTAACGATTACATGTATAAAGACTGGTTTGTTTAAACACATTTGTCACCTGCCCAGATTCACTGTCCCACCACACTTTTATTGATTTAATTACTGCAACTATATATACTCCTGCCTATACTTGCAATTGTCAATCTTTAAAACTGGGCAACATAAAATGCAACTAAAAGGTATTCCAAATCCCACTGAGTCCTCTCATCAAAAAAAAAAAATTGCCTAGCGGTGCTTTGTAGAGCTACTGAGCTTAAAGATCTTCAAAGCAGTGTGCCTCAGCTATGCAATTCAGCAGGGCTTCATTCTGCTGATAATTAACAGGATAGATCTTATATAAAGTCTGTTAATTTTATCATGTCTTTATTTTATTTCTGTTACAATTTGTCATTATCATTTTCCAACTTTAAGTGTATACATTCAGTTATTAATCAGTTCAGTTATTAACCCCTCTCATTGCATTTTCAAATTAAACTAATGATTTGATGAAGCCAGAAAAGGAAAGTGCATTTGATTACCAGTAAAAAATAAAAAGGAAAAAAAAATCCACAAACTATGACACTGCTGTGGAATGTTTCTTGACACTAAGGATAAAAACTGAGGTGTTGACTTTCTTTTATGAAAGTTTTGTAATCTCAGAAATATGTCTGTACCAATATTTAGGTAAAAAAAAACTGCAATTTCTTATTTTAGTTTGGTTATGCCAAGGAATAATGCAACATATGGTCAACAATTTCAAATGCCTAGTTCATAGGTTCATAGGTAGGTACTAGGCTTTCGGCCCTAGGGCCTATACAAGTCTGGCCAAAAAGGTACCCTGGCTTTCACCACCCAAGAAAATTATTTTCCTGTGTCCCTGTTGAGCAGAGCCACAGAGGTGATCCCTGGGGTGAATTTCTTGTTTTCCATCCAATCATCAATATTTTTTCTTGAAGAGTGCTAATGAGGAGCTTTGTCTGATATAGATATGTAGTTTGTTCCAGAGTATGGGAAGTCTCTGGGACAGGAATCTATCCCTCCAGCATGTTCTGTTTATTGTGGTGACAAGGGTTAGGTCCCTAGAGCATGCAGCTCAGAGGGATTGGAATTTCTTTAAGTGGAGCATGTCCAACAGCTCTGGGTTTAAAATAGCTTTGTATGTTAGGCAGAGATCACCTCTGAGTAGGCGATATGCAACTGAGTAAAGCTACAGTTGTTTGAGATGGTTTGTGTAGGGCAACTGTTTGAGGCCAGTAATCCTCTTTGTGAGGTATTTCTGCAGCCTTTCCAGTTGTTGTAGATGTCTTGTGAGGTACATACCAAAAGGGGCACTGTACTCTATAATGGGTCTAATGAGTGATGAGTAAAGGGGAACAATGACCTCTTTTATTCCTGGATGAGAAACCTTTTGTAATGAGGTGTGCCATGCAGAAGGATTTCCTGACTACTGTGGCAATGTGATTATCAAAGCAGAGACTATTGTCCACCTGTGTCCAAAGGTCTCTTATCACACTTTCAGTGTTTAGTAGACTACCACCTATGTGGTAGCTCATGGGTACAGAGTTTTTACCAAAGGGGATGACAATGCACTTTTTGGCATTGAGCTTGAGGTCAAGGCTTTGACACCAGGCATCTGTCTCAGTGAGGCCTTTCTGTAGGATGTCCACATTATTAGGAGTTTCAGTTATGGCTCCTAATTTGCAGTCATCTGTGAACTTCATTAGCCAAAGACCTTCTGTGTTGGCCTGCACTTCAGAAAAGTAGATACAAAACAGGAAAGGAGCCAGGACTGAACCGTGTGGTACTCCAATTGTCACGGGTCTGAAGTCGGCTTTGGAGTCTACTACTTTCACAGTCTGGGGTCAGTGAGCCAGTTGGCAACTCATCTTGTGACATAAGGATTTATACCTAGTTTAGTGAGTTTATCTATAATTCCAGAGTGGGGGATGGCATCAAAAGCCTTGGCGAGATCTAGATAGGATATGTGAACCACCATACCCTCATCTATGGCTTTGGTGACTGCTTCAAAGAAGTCTATCAGGTTTAGGAGACATAATCTGCCTTTTACAAACCTGAACTTGGTGGGGTCCAGAGTTTGGAGATTACCAGTGTCTTTGTTTATAAGTTCCATGATGATACATTCCATGGCTTTGCAGACTAGGCTTGTTAGGCTAATGAGGGTGGTAGCTCCTGGGATCTGTGGTGGCTCCCCCTTTGTGGAGTGGGATAACCATTGCTGTGCGCCATTCAGTGTGCACAAAGCCTGAGGTGAGGCTATGAACGAACATGGTGCTTAGGTGGGGTGCCAGTTCATTTTGTTGTTCATGTAGAACGCAACCTGAGATGTTGTCAGGTCCCATGGATGCTGTGTTCTTGACTTTGTAGAGTGTGTTTTTTACCTATGCAGCCATTATTACAGGACCTTTGCATTCTTCTGGTATAGAAATGGGCCCTTTAGGGGGTGAGAGGGGGGTAAATTTAGCACTAAACCTATTTGCCAGGATATTGGCAATATCAGTTGGTTCTGTATATTTAGTGCCGTTGTGCTGTAACTCAGAGCAGATATGAGTGTTGTCAGTGAAATTTTTGACATAGCTATAGAATGCTTTGTGGTTGTTTTTAGAATCAGTGGCAATTTTGTTTTCATATCTAGCTTTGGAGAATTTTATGAGGGATTTCAGCTTCTTACTGAGGCTGACCAGGGAGTTCCTCCAATCGTGGGATTTTACTCATTTTGCAACAGTTGCTTTCTTCTGTTGTAGAGTTTGTTTATGACAGGGGAACACCAGGTATAGCATCTTGGTTCTGTTAGGGATAGCACGATCCATGCATTTGTGTAAGTGCTTATAAAGTGCATTTGAGCAGGATTCAGCAGTTGTACCTCTATTGTCTATCTGCATGGGTGTTGTGAAGTCTGCCACTTCTGTCTTAAGAAGCATGAAGTTGGCTTTGGAGAAATTTTTTACGGTGGTTTCCCTAATGGGGTAGGGGTGAGATGTGGATGTATAAGCTGATTAGCTTGTGGCTGGATCTGACCAACAAGGAATTGACCACTGGAGTGAAACACTGGTCGCCCATTTTGGTAATGACCAGGTCTAGGATATTGCTGCCCCTGATGGGGGTGTGGATAAGTTGATCCAAGGTGTTGGAATTTATGAATTCCAGAAAACGTTGAGCAAAAGAGTTGGTACATGAGTAGTTTTCCCAGTTAATGGTGGGGTAGTTGAAATTGCCCATTATTAGGGTGTTGGGTTGTACTCTAATATTTTTCAATGTATCAAGAAATGAGGAGTGGGAATCCTGGGGCATGGTGGGGGATCTGTAGCAAGTTACAATTTGGATTGTGGTCTTGCCCAGAGTTTGTTGCACTTGGATAATCTCGGATGCATTATGCTGAGCAACTAGCCTGAAGGTGTGGATACCCTTAATGGATATGGACATGCCTCCACCTTTAGTGTTTCATTCTAGGTTAGGTGGCCCAAAGGTGTGGTATGAATTATAGCCTGGTAATGCAGGCGTGGTCTCTGGAGCCTTGAACCAGGTTTCTGTCACTGCACAGATGTCGTTGTTCTCCATTTTAAGGAGTGACTCAAGTGAATGCATTTTGAGGTTTAGACTTCTAGCATTGAGTAACATTACCCTCAGATTTTGCTTGCTTGTACCTGTTATGGTGGTGAATTTGTTATTTGAACCTTGCCTAAAAAAGGCACTGTAGGGGGGGGGGCAAGAGCCTTAGCCAGTATCCGGAATCCCAAGGGTGACAGGTGCAGGCCATCTTTGGCAAAACATCGTGGTCTGTCGATCATGTCATCCCTGGCATACAGATACTGGATCCCCTTAGAATGACACCAGAAGCTTAGCCAATTCTTGAAGTTAATCATTTTGTCCTTGTACTGTGGTATCATTCTGGGTAATGGCAGGATGCTACTCAGGGTTTGGGTCATACCTGCCTGGGCTACAAGATCAGTGAGCTCCTCCATGTCTCTTTTCATGTAGTCCAGGGAGGTACATCTCAGGTCATTCACACCAACATGGACAATGACAGATTCATATTTGTACTTCTTGTGGAGTGACCTGAGTGCATGCATTATGTGGCGGAACCTGGCACCTGACAGGCAATTGACAGTAACTTTCTCTTTTTAGCCTGATGAGTGGAACATCGGTGTGGCTGACTATAGAGTCAGCTATGACTAGAGTGTTGTGTATGTTATTATGCCTTATGGGCTGTGGTTGAGTGGCACAATGAGTTTGTGGGCTATGTGTCATTTGGGTTGTGTTGGGGGTGGAGGTTGCTTGCATTTCTGCTTTGGAGGTCTCTGTTGCTTTGGCAGATTTGTATTGAGAGCCTCCGTGAATGTAGGTGTGTGTTTTGTGTTGCCATGTGTGTATTTTGGTGGTGCAGGTATTGAGGGACTATGTGATGTGTGTGGTGTGGTGCAAATGTTTACCTTCTCCTCTTCACCGTCTAGTCCAGTCTTGGGTGAAGAGAGCTTTGCTTCCAGTTTGGCTATATAAGTGCATCTCTCACAGGTTGTTGTGTTGGGTGGTAGGAGGAGAGGGTTGTCTGTGTACATGAGGCAATTGCTGCATTGCCCCAAGATGCCCAGATTGATTAGGTAATAGGTAGACAGGAGAAAACACTGGGAGATGACCCTTAGACATGCCTGGATATGTGCTTATTTATTAAGTACTAAAAACTGTTTTCCTCTAGACAAGTGAGGAAAGTTGAGTGCTGTAGTAATTTGTAGCTTATTTAGTGCTTACAATGAGTTCTGAACAAGTATTGAGCACAACGAAAGAGATTTGAGTGCTAAAACTATAAAAACTGGCTATTTCTAAGGGATAATTTGAAGAGCAGACTTTATGGCACCAGGAATAGTTTAACCCTAGCTAAGCGGTTATGCATAAAGTGTATTTTTGTTTTAATATAACAGTAGCAAATGAGCAAACTGATTTAAACAAATTAACCAATTAACCAAAAAATGCTAAAAACTGAGCCCCGTTCCAGCAGTCTTCGATCAGACAAGTTTTAACTGCACACTCCTACCACTAGGGTGCAAGGAACCTTCTCCAAAAAATATGGTCTGGATTAGTGCTCAGGTTATACAAACAAAGCTAGATTCAGCATGCCTGAATCCAGTCTATGCTACAGCAAGCAAGGCTCACCAATTTCAGAGAAAAACAGTTCAAATAAGCAGGCACAATAATCCTTTAACCAGAAATTCCCAGCTCAGAAAAGTGCAGACCACAAACCTTCTTAATGTAAAACAACTGGTCCGAAGCCCAAGTGCTTAAACCAAATGGCTTAGAATAACATTTACAATTTAATCAGGCTACTACCAAGCAGTATTAAATGCAGCAGAATAAATACAATTGAGTACTTTTAAGAAGAGGCAAAAGCAAAATAAAGTGCAATTTTTTTTTTTTTTTTTTTAGTTGAGTGCAAGGAAAGAGGAAGGAGGACCAGAAGAAAAATTCAAGGTTAAGAGCCTGAGTGGGTTGGCCTTCTCAAATGTTCTCTCTGTCTTACGTAGAGTGAATACTAGACTAGGAGGGCTGTCCCAGATCAAATGTACAGTAGGGGTGGACAACTGCAAAGCCACCAACTATAACAACATAACAAGAATAGGGTGGTGGGAGGGAGGGGGGAAAAACAGTTTCAGGACAGATGAGAAACATAAAACAATGCCAGAAAATATATAAAATAATTCAGTCAGGCAAGCAATAATTCAATCAGGCAAAATTAAGATAATGCAGAACTATGAACGGAGAAAATGCCAGAAAATATACTTATCAATCAGCGACATATTTCCAGATTGTTCGAGAATCACACTTCAGCCAGAACACCAGGAGTTTCCAACAGTATTAATGATGCAAACTTAATTTACAGAGTGATCTTGTTATTCAACTCTCCCATCTATGATGCATTCAAAATTCCCATGCAAATTATGATAGCTTCACCACACCAATAAAAATCTACTACTACTCTCCCTTAGAAGCCACCAATCAGCAGTCTGTGACATCTGCTATTGCATTATCCAATTGGTAAAGCAACATATAGAGCCTAGAAAATGCACTGTTCAGAAAGATATATGTACAACTGAGCAAACCCATGTAATCTAAGTAAAATAACTCATGTTGGGCCGGATTCACGAAGGCTTGCACAGAGTCTAAGAGTAGACTAAGACTCCAGACAACCAATATGTCTGCCGAGCGATCCAGGAACAGCCGGCAGGGGCGTGCATGAGAGCTCCTAAAACTACTCTTGCACGGACAGTGTTATGTTATGCAAATTACCTCATTTGCTGATGAAAGCTATGCAAACAAGGTAAATTTGAGATCCAGGAAACACTAACCTGTCCGAGTAAGAGTAGAGTAACTTGCAGAAATGTACTCCATTCGTAATGGAGTACCGTTCAGCAAATAGCAAAACGGAGCTATGACAGCTCCAAATAAAGGATGCATCCAGTTGAGGAAGCATGCCAATGGCAAAATATAAGGCCATTGGCATTTTTATCTGTTGCAAAATAATAAAAAATATTTTTTTTCCTCGATCTCCAAAGTTTAAGCGTAGTGCAGCACCGCGCAAACATGCGGCACTCTAAAAACCAGAAAAAAAATAAAAGCCAAACATAGGTATTTTATTAAAAATATTCTTTTGCCATGCAGGTGAATGACAGGCTGAAGACAACATGGCCACTGAGTAGTGGTTGCTAAGGGGGGAAGCTCAGTCTGAGAGATGTAACCAAGCATTAGTAGGCAATCCTATGCAAATTGAGGATAAGGATAGTGAATCCCGAATTTCCCTGCCATGTGAACCATGTCCCTAGAGTGTAAGAATAGGATTAGGGGAGTAACAGAGTAGAATATAGCTGACATCATGAGGGGGTATGTATCAAAGACTGTAAGCTTACTGGAGCAGAGTGCATGTGTTTCCTGTAAGTTACTCAGGACTGGAAGAGGTGTGTCTACAGTTGTCTTAACTGAAACCCAGAAACCCAAAGTGTATGCCGTGGATATCACTAAAGTTTCTTGCAAAGATGCTTACACTGTGTGCATGCGTGTGCACGCCTGTAAACCCGTCTAAGCCTGTGTGCACATGTGTGCACCCGTGTAAGCCTGTGTAAGGCTGTCTAAGCCTGTGTGCACGCGTGTGCATTCGTGTGTGTGTGTTTGTGCTTGTTTGTGCGTCGCTGCCCCTGTGGAAACAGAAAGGCAAAAGGAAGGAAAAGTAGTAAGAAGTTAACCAAGGAGAACTAGCAGAGCTGCCAGGTGAAATCAATCAGAATCAGCCAATTACACAGGCAGTACACTAGCCCAGCCCAGCCCAGCACTTAAAAGTCTACAAACAACATTCCCCCAAGTTTTTTCTCAGAAGCACTGCAACACTGCAGTCTACAAAGAGAAGTGAAAACTTATAAAGCTTAACTGAGACAAAAAATGTTAGGGGCTGCCATTGCTATTATAAGGCAACATGTGTAAGATGCTAAGGGTGGTGCCATTGCAAATGCTGCTGAGCAAACCACAGTGAGGAGACGAAGAAGAGTGTACAGACCAAGGGTAACCTACCAGGGGCTACATGAGCTGCAATAGCGGAGCGCTATAGAATGGACAGAGACCTCCTGCAGCAAATTGTTGAGCTGTGCAGGTCACGCCCACACACAGAGCCAACAGAGGGGAACCCATCCCAGTGGAAACCAAGGTATGACTTGGCCTAAGAATACTAGCAACAGGTACCTTCGAGAGACCAACTGGTGATATGATGGGGATTTCACAGGCATCAGCATCCAGGGTACTGCACCAGTTCCTGAATGCCATGTCAGCACATGTCAGTTATCATGTATATTTCCCCAATTCCCGTGAAGTATTGGCCAGCAATATGCATCTCTTCCAGCAAATAGCGGAATACCCTGAGGTAGTGGGTGCAATTGACTGCACGCACATCCACATCAAAGCACCAGCCGGTGAGCGAGGTAGGGCCTACATCAACGGCAAGGGCTTCCACTCCATCAACTGCCAGGTCGTGTGCGATGCCCAGGGCATAATACTGAATGCGTGTGCTGGCTGCCCTGGAAGCTACAATGATTCCCATATCTGGCATCTGATGCAGCTGTACCATACATTTAACAGTGGGGACATCCCTGATGGTCACCTAGTGGGGGATGCTGGATACGCACTGGAGCCATGGCTGATGACACCCATCAGAAATGCACACACACCTGAACAAGAACTCCATAATGAGGCACACGCACAAACATGAAATGTAATTGAGCATGTGTTTGGGATGCTCAACTCATGGTTCTGGTGCCTGGACACATCTGGTGGAGCCTTGCATTACTCACCAACCACATGTAAGCAAATTGTCATGGCATGTGCCATGTTACACAATATGATCCTGCGAAAACAGCTGCAGCAGGAACAGCATGGGGCAGGGCCAAACAGCCCCCCGCCATTGCCAAAGACTGCACAGGCACAGCGTGACTCAGAGGAGGAACAACCTGAGCCTGCCCCAGTAGGCAGAAGGAGGCGTGCCCAGTATGACCTGGTCTTGGCAAAGAGGCAACGCATAGCACATACACTGGCTCAGTAGGAACCCTGGAAATGATACCTCTCTCTGACTCACACATAAAATAAAAGGGATGCCTAAATTGACACTACCTGTTTCCAAACATGTATAGGGAGTGTAGTATGTGCATCCGACATAGGCAGCCCTGCAGCACCACCTGAGGCATGATTGCCATGTTTTAAGCAATATAAAGCAGTGCTAAGCAGCTTTTACCAATATTTAGTATATGTAAACAAAATTGCCCATGCTAACTAGCGCAATGTCAGGCAATGTTGAGCCATGTTGGGCAAGGTCGGGCAAAGTCGGGCAAAGTTGAGCAAAGTCAGGTAAACATGCTCATATCTGCTTTACTGTTCCTTAAGCAATCTCACCTGCCCACCATGAAAATAAAAAGCAGTGACAGGGCTCGAACCCAGGATACTGTGCACTACAGTCACAGTACTGAACCACTAAGCCATGATAGCATTCCACTGGCACAGACACAGCAGGACAATTGTACACTAATGCAAACACAAAGAAATGCTGTAGCATGCCCCTAAAGAGGCATATGGGTAACCTTCCCCACAGGCCTATGCAGACAGAGAACAGCAGGCCAGGCAGTGTGATGTGGGTTGGGTAGGCTATGAAGTCATAATGTAATATACGTGACAGTGTATGCCAAGATTTGTAGTACAGTAGTATGCCTCAAGCCAGTACAATAGGCAACAGTACAGACTGAAATGGAGTACCTTACATAGCAGTGCAGGCCTAGCAAATGTGTATAAGTGTCAGGTGAACCCCTCATCCTATGTACACCCACAGTAACAATCAGGTGTGCCCCCGGGTAGAAATGTACAAAGAATAGCTGTCCCCCCTGTATGTAGAAATGTTGATAAGTCTATGCAAAGTGTCTCATGGAAGGCCTGCAGGCACAGCATGATCCCTGTTGATTTATGACACAAAGGTGTGCTCTGCTATAAAAATACAACTTGATTTTCAACACACACATAGTATAAATGTCTATAGTGGCTGTGCTCACACACTTCAACAAATGTAGTGGATTTCACTCAGCATCACACTGAAATGTCATACCAGGCATACTCACACACTTAAATAAATGAAGCAAATGTCAGGCAACAACATACTGAAACGTCATACTGGGCATGCTCACACACTTAGGCTAAATATGGAGATGATAATAAGGGATCTATGGACAAATGTGGTTAGTCATCTCTACTTCCAGAAACACATTCACAAAGTGGTCAGAAAATCATGCTATGTGTTCACACAACCTGCCAAGGTCTGTGCATGTAGGTCAAAGGAGGTTCCCTCTACTCATCAGTCATCAGACCCATCAGAGACTACCACAACACACTTGCGATGAATCTGACTAGGCACCGTCAGCAGCTGGAAAGACCACTGAAGTACCTCAACAAGAGGATTACTGGCCTCAAACAGTTGCCCCATGCAGCAAGACAGAATTTAACATAATCTGTACTCTGCTGCATACTGTCTACACAGGAGATCTCTGCACAACAGACAGGTCCATATCATGGCAACACTCAGATCTTTTCTGAGTTACAGCTCAATGGTACTAAATATACAGACCCAACTGATGTTGGCAACATCCTGGCAGATAGGATCAGTGTTAACTTTACCCCCCTCTCACCCATGAAAGAGCACATCACTATAATGGAAGACTGCAAAGTTGCTGTCATCATGGCTGCACAGGTAAAAAACACTCTCCAAAGCCAGTATCACAGCAGCCATGGGACCAGATAACTTCCCTGTCTGTGTTCTACACAAACCACAGAATGAACAGGCACCACACCGATGTACCACATTCAGTCATAGCCACACCTCAGGCTTTGTGCCAGCTGAATGGTGCACAGCGACGGTTATCCCACTACACAAGGGTGGATACACCATGGACCCCAGGAACTAGCGCCCCATCAGCCTGATGAGCCTGTCCTGCAAGGCCATGGAATGTATCATTATACAACTTATGAAAAATACATTTGCAATCCCCAAACTCTGGACCACAACCATGTTGGGTATGTAAAATGCAGATCATGTCTCCTAAACCTGATAGATGGCATTGAAGCAGTCACCAGAACTGTAGACAAGGGTAAGGTGGTTCACACAGCCTATGTAGATCCTGCCATGGCTTACAACACCACCCCACACTCTGTAAATACAGATAAAAATGCTCCAGCCGTACTCCCTTGCATATCACCTACTCAGAGGAGTTCTCTGCCTAACATACAAAGCTATGTCAAACACAGAGCTGTTGGACATGCTCCACGTAAAACACTCACATTCCCTCTGATCTTTGGACCAAAAACCACGAGTGAAATACCATAGGAAGGGGTGTATCCATTTACCTTATGGATACCCACACCTTCAGGTTAGTGGCACAGCATGAGGCCTTGGAAACCATGCAAGTGCAACTAAACTTGGGCAAAGCTGCTTATCAGATTGTAGCCTTCTACAGATCACCTACCTTGTCTCAGGAACCTCACTCAGTATTCTTGAGAACAGTGGAAAATACAAAGGTCCTATCAAACATCATTATATGAGGAGATTACAACTAGCCAAACATTGAGTGGGAGTATTACTCATGTACAACGTCCTTTGCCCAATGTTTCCTCGAGTTTAAAAACCCTAACACCCTGGAACAGCTGGTCACCATGCCCACTAGAGGTGACAACATACTGGACCTGATCATCACCAACATGGGGTACCAGTGTACCACAACAGAGATAAACGCCCCACTGGTAATATCAGATCATAAAGTAATCACACTGGACATCCACACCCCCCCAAGTCAATGAAACCACTGTGAAGACATTTTCCAAAGCAAACTGCACACTTCCCAAGACCAAATTTGAAAGTTCCAAAGCCCCCTTGCTATAGGCTAATGCTATACAATCTGCCAAATCATTTACAAGTGCATCCTATGAGCATCTACAGGGATGCATTGATTGAGACATCCCAAATAAAACCAAGATGCACTCCTCCAAAAATAAGAAACCGATCTGGTGGTATTCGCCCATAAATAAGCTAGACAACAGCAGGAAGAAAAGAACACATGATAGAGCAAATTTCACAAAAGGAAAGTCATCACTGATCATTATTATGAAGAAACAATGATCGCTCAAAAAATAATCCAAAGCCAGTTTATAAAGACAAATTGCCAAGGAATGTAAGAATAACAACCACAAAGCATTCATTAGCTATACGAAACATGTAGGTGGCAACATCCAAATATGCTGTCAGCTACTGAAAAATGGCAAGAAATACAGTGAACCAACTTACATTGCCCACATCCTGGGGGACAGGTTCAGTGCAAACCTCCCCCCATTACCCCCAAAAGGGCCTGTTTCCATCCCAGAAGAATGCAGAGCCCCAGACGTCATGGACATCCAGGTAAGACAGCCCTCTCCAAAGCTAAGAATACAGCATCAATGGGACTGTATGGTGTCCCAGACTGCATCTTACACCAGCCCCAAAAGGAACTACACCCTCACCTACATTCACTGTCCAGACTCAATTGTACCACAGACTATGTACCCAAAGAATGGCATACACCAACAGTCATCCAGCTCCACAAAGGAGGTGCCACAACAGAACCTGGAAACCATTGCCCTATAGGTCTACTCAGCCTGGTCTGCAAAGCTATGGAGCAAATTATCATGGAACCCATAAACATAGACATTGGAGACCTACAGACACTGGACTCTACCCAACTTGGCCTTGTGAAAGGCAGATCCTGCCTCCTAAACCTAGTTGACTTATTTGAAACAGTTACCAAGGACATAGATGGAGGTGAAAGTAGTCCACACAGTCCACCTGGACCTCTCTAAGGACTTTCTACACCAGTCCCCACTCTGTCATCATGGACAAGCTTACCAGCTTGAACATTAACAGCTATGTCACAGGATGGGTGGCCAAGTGGCTCACATATCAAACACACATGTTCAGGGTTGCGGATGCCATGTCCGACTCTAAACCAGTCACAAATGGCATTACACAGATCTTGGTCCTGGGACCCTACCTGTTCAGTAGATACTGCTCAGAGGTACAGGCAAGCACGGGAGTAGTATGGCTGAACAGGTTTGCAGATGACTGCTAACTGTGGTCCATAATCGACTCTACAGCTGACACAGACATCCTCCAGAAGGGTCTTACAGAGACAGATACCTGGTGTCAAAACAATGCCCTCAAGCTGAATGCCAAAGAATGTATAGTCATCCCCTTTGGGTAAAACAAAGTGCACACAAATTACCACATAGGTGGTAATCCAGTATGTACATAGAAAGTCATTATGGCCCTGGGGACATGGGTAGATAGTAAACTCTCCTTTGATGATCACATGGCCAAAGTGTTTGGACATTCCTTCTATGTAGCCCACCTAATGTCACCTAATGTAACCCACTTTGTATAGTCTGATGATATCACCATCCTACAAATATATACCTGTGGAAAGAACTCACAGTAATGTGTATAGCTCATAGCACATCATGTAAATGCGTACGCCTGTAGTATCATAAAGTAGTTAGGTAGGGGTGTGAATCCTGTACTTGACAAGTGTGTGTGATCTCCTTGGGGAGGAGCAACTTTTTTGGAGAGTAGTAAAACACCTTAAAAGTGGTATACTAATCTTTGTCAAGTCTGATGATGTCACCATCCTACAAATATACCTGTGGAAAAGACACCTCCCACTCATGTGTATAGCATGTCGTGTTAATGCATACTCCTCTAGTATCATGAAGTAGTTAGGTAGGGGTTTGAATCCTGCACTTGACGTGTGTGTGTGTGTGACTTCCTTGGTAAGGAGCACCCTTTCTGGAGAGTAGTAAAACAACTTAAAAGTGGCATACTAATCTTTGTCAAGTCTGATGATGTCACCATCCTACAAATATACCTGTGGAAGAGAGAACTCCCAGTAATGTGTATAGTGTGTCGTGTTAATGTGTACTCCTCTAGTATCATGAAGTGGTTAGGTACTGGTTTGAATCCTGCACTTGGTGAGTGTGTGTGCTCTATGTGTGTGACACTGTTGGTCAATGTGTTGTGGGTTTTGCTTTTACTACTGTATGACATATCATTATGACAACAATATGTGCACTGCACATGTGAGGTAGCTGTGTGGCAAATACATATACGTACATGTGACCTCAATTATTGCATGTGTGGGAACCCTGCTTTCTCCAAGAACACATCTGTCATCTTTGCCAGAGTGTGCTGCTGCTTTCCAGACCTTAGGTCACATCTGTATGCTTGTGACAAGGCCAGCCACTGCAGTGATCCCTGGCCTAGGTCATCTGTGTCACACACACTCATTACGGTTTCTATTGAATTGTGTGAGTGAGGGTTTATGGCCGAGTTATATGTCAGACCTGTTCAAACGCAGCAAAGTCTGTCAATGATGGCTATTCATTATATGTGCACAACAACCTATGTGGATATGCATGCAGACGCCTTATTGCTTATGTGATCCACCGAAGGATTTCAAAATACCTTTGGAAATGTGATTATCAAAGGAGCGATGATGTAACACTTTGTTGCATGCACACATTGGTACCTGTTCATCATGTTGGTGGTGACTACCTATGTGGTACTGTGGGGATGCTATGTTCTGTAAAGGTGGATGACTATGCTTTGGTTGGCTTATAGCTTTACAGCATGGGTTTGACAACAGGTATCTGTCTGTATGATACCCTTGTGGAGGATGTGTGTGTCATCTGGAGAATGCATTATAGGCCACAGTATGCATTACCAGACATGGACGGACATACCCCTACTGTGATTGCTTGTACCTTAGAGAGCTATATGCCAAACAGGAGTGGTCTCAGTAATGGGTGCAGGTGAATACCACTGGTTACTCGCATAGTATAGTACCTGAAGGATCCAAATGTTATTGTGTGTCCTACATCTGTGTATCAGTTGTCAAGACTACATTTAACGATTGGTTATGGTCAGACTGTTGAAGTTATGTATACTACCAGAATGCAAAACAATGACAGATAGTAACAGTGTCACCCACAGCACAGTGTCAAACCATGTCATACACGCATGTGTAGTCAAGTTCTGAAATGTGTGTAGTACAATGCATACTGGCCACCAATAGAAACTAAGGAGTGTTACTGTGTAATACAGGGCATGTCACCCTGCCCATGCGTCCACTATGCACATACATGCATTCAGTGCACCTCCACCATGTTCACAAATATACACCTCCAAATCTGTGCTACACACAGCCCACACATACTGTCCACTCTCTAACACATGCTGCCAATACTACACACATCAGCCAAGTGGCACGTGGGCAAACAATACACTATTGGAGCTAACCCTTGTGTAAACAATACTGCATTGACACTCATAGCTTTAATGCATCATGCCTGCTCAGCTACACCTTAAAGCATATCATTACACTCTACTGCTGACAACATGCTAGCATTTCTATAATTGCTGCAGCATTATGTTTTAGAATAATAGAGAGCTATCTTGTTGTAATAATTTTTCTGAATGAATTTTTTTTATGCTATGAAAACGTTTGTTAACACTAACTACCACTTATTTTTTTATAATGATGTTTGTTTATCATATGTTTTATTTTATTTATATTTATTTATTTTATTGTTGTTCTTTAATCTGATCTTTTTAAATGAAATAATTTTCTTAAATCAGTTGTTTTAAAGTACAGTTCTCTCTCCTCTCTTTTTTAAATCAGCTGAATGCCTTTAAGGTTTTGAATTTTTTCTAATGAGTTTTGCTGCTAATTGATTAATTCAATGCACTTGTTTATTGGCTAAGCCTCCCTATAAATCCTTTGATGTTAGCATACTAAAATTGTCTGATGAAGCGTATGGTAGCATGGCAGAAAAGCTACTTACCTTCTGTTTATTTTAATAATAAAAAGCAACAATTTATTATACGTGGAGAGTCGGAAGTTTTTTGTTTTATATTTTATATAGCATTTCTATAATGCTATAAAGTCACTCTGTGCATCAGCACCATGGTAGCCTGTTCCTGCATCAATGTTACAGATGACAGGAGGTGGCACAGGTTTCATCATATGCACAGGGTGTGTTGTTGGTTTGCCAGAGGCCTACAGTGAGCCATACAATCGACATGTATTTGTGTGTGTGTGCATGTGAGGACCAAGAGTACTATTATAGGCCAATTTTGATGTAATGTGTGCGGGTATGTGTTAGCCCTAGGTGTTTGGTTTATGTGTGTGTGTGTGTCTGCATGCACACAGTTCCTCCATGTGGCTGCCATATACGGGTATTTTTGGGACAGCCACAGACTGTACCTGCCAGGCTTTACAGATCACCATCTCTGGCCCTGGATACGGTACCTGTGCCTGGCAGGGGTGCTACTGACAATATCAGGTACTAAGCCCAGAGGTAGATGGATGTACACTGGACCAAGGTCCCTGCTGGGACTGTCCAGAGCCATGTGCACTTGGTCTTCTAGGATGGTCTATAGACAGCCCATCCCCAACATTGCTGAGGCTGGTACTGGCACTTCGGGAGTGGCTGTGACTTGAGGGATGTCCGCAGTGACTGCCAGCTGCTGATGTTGCTGGCATACGTCCACATCGACGACTCAACCATCCCGCACTGTCCTGACACATGGACATGACATTGCAGAGGACATCTAATGTCTCACCCCAAAATCTATCAGTGACCTCAGTGTAATTACGGATGGCACCTGCTAGGTCATGGATACTATCAATTACAGCAGTGTTATGTGCCCTCTGTGCCCTTAGTCCCTGTCTGGTGTACCGTTCCATATGTGCCTGTGCCTCCATGACAGCTTGGAACATGTGTGAGGTTGTAAGACCTGTGGCACGTCTGCCAGGGGCATGATGAGCAGATGTGCTCCAATGAGAACCCCTGGACATCTGCCTATGTGGTACCCTTCCAGACATCTGGGTATGGCTGCTGTGTTGGGATGCATGTGCCATAGATACCACACTGTCCTGGGCAATGCCGACTATGCTGTCCCTCAGCTAAGGGCATTGGTGATGGATTTATTGGCAGTATGACTGTGTGCATGGATGGGGTGGACACTTGTGTACTGTCGATTGGTGGCCCAATGACAGACCCTGGCAAACATGCCTGTGCCTCAACACACCTATCATCATTATCACTATTTTGCTCAGTGACATCAGTTTCCCTGCTGCAGTGAACCAGCCCAAACTCAGCACCTGTGAGAGGAAGACAGGAAACACACTTTACGACCTGTACATGATGTTGGCACACATGCACACATGAACACATGTACACATGCATACATGCACACATGCACACATGAACACATGAACACATGCACACATGCACACATGCACACATGAACACATGAACACATGAACACATGCACACATGAACACATGAACACATGCACACATGCACACATGCACATATGCACACAAATACACTCCTCACTAAAACACACACACACACACACATACACACACACACACACACACACACACACACACACACACACACACACACACACAGACCACCAGCAATCCAGAACATACTCAATAGCGAGTGATGGTGGGGTACAGTATCACAAGCCAAACAGTTATATCACACGTGTCAGCATGCAGGACAAGTGTTGCTCAACAGCATGCAGTGCTAGTGTAGACAGCCCTTGCTAATAACAGTATACATGGCTTTGATGCATGTGTGTTGTTGTTCAGTGATTGGCCTCACCCTGGAATGCAATGTGTACATGGACACAACATTGCTGTGCAAGTATTAAAAGCTTTGCAATGTCCTCTGCACCATCACTCACAGGTATACATACCATGGCTGGATGTGTATCTGTGTGTCACATAGATATCCATTTCTAATTAGAGCATCTGTGTCTTTAGCAGATAATTGTGGACACAGGTTTAGCACATGCATGCTATGTATACACACATTATGAGTGGTGCATGTATACCTGATGGAATACCATTGCTCAACATAGCCATTGCACAGTGGTTATGGTGAGTGTAGGACATATTGTGGACATGCCAGTGCCAGCCATGACATGACATGCTACAACACAACTGCAACATTAAACATCAAACATACAAAATGTGTGTCATGTGACCTATACACTCAATAGCATTACAAGACATATATGTGTCACGTTGTACAAATGGTGATTGCTATGCATATTGTGTATAGGTGCATATGTTTGCAAACACACAACATTGTGGTGCATAGCAATTAATGCTATGTGTAGTACCGTGGTCACTGTAACTGGATGGGGTGTAGTACCATGAGCCATCATCATGCAGCATCATGTGGTCAATCAAGGCTACTAATGTGTGCAAGACCGGTACATAGCATGCTGTACCTGAACTGCAGTACCATGGCTACATTCAGCATTTCACAACCAGTTGTTGCATAGGTTCATAAGGTGCCCAAAAGGGGGCATTGCCTAACATGAATGTGTTATGTGTTGAAGAGTGTCACACAGCCACATGAGAGGCCTCTACCCCTCAGGTATATTATGTGTGCTGTGTGGATGACATTTGGGATACTGGAGTGTGATCTTACAGCGGGTGTCTGAATACGCAATGTGTAGCATGTTAATGTGTACTGCGTATGACAAAGTTGTGTATGTTGTGTGCATGTGTATCGACTCTGCCTATCCAATGTCCACTACAGTGTTGCCACAATTGTGTGGGAAGCTCTGTGCATTGCAGGTGTTTGAGGCAGCTGATCACATTACTGGAATGTGCATAGTCTCACAGCAAACATACACAGCATGCATTATGCGTAGGTGTGTTACGTGTATATGGCCTACACCTCACCTATGACATGCACATTTAATTAGCAATATTAAATGTAGAACACACTCACCAGCATGGGTCTGCTTCCTTGCTGTCACACCAGAGGGACCTACAAGGATATGAGACAGTTTGTCAGTGGCAACAACTGTGGCATTGCTACTGTGTGTTTTCAATCTTACAGTAGTACAACGGTTGACAGTCACAGGCCTACAGATTATATTCCTAATTATTAGTATTGCACAACACTAGGCACCACATCTTCTAACTACACAGTACACATCTCACATAAGCATGATCTACCAATAGAGGTAACAGTAGTCTACAGCTATGCCATGTTACCTGCACGCTCCATGTCAATTCACTGGGTGGCCCCGGCCTCCATGAAGATACATGTTAGTTGTTGTTGTTGTTGTTGGCCAGGAGCCAACTAGCTCAGGAGCAACTCCACCACTCTGGTGAGGGGGGATGGATGGCTACCCCACCACCTGTGGCAAGCTCTTGTCTACAGATATCAGACACATGCTGCCAGACATGTCTAATTAAATCACTGCAGTGATGGCATACCTGCTCATATGTCTGGTTATGCATGCCTATGTCATTTACCCTACGGACAAGATCTTGCCCAGTGCAGTCCGCTCATGCTGGTCCTGGCTGGTTCTTCAGAACAGCAGAGTGTAGTGCTGCACCAGTCTTGTTGTAATCTGTTCCTCCTCTACTGGGCTATATGTGGGATTACGATGATGGGCCATGACCCTAGAAGACAATGAAACAACATGTGTGAGCAAGTTATGTGGCACACTTAACATTCTAATGTATAAATATCAATTAACTGACATATATAGCAACCTATTGGCTGTCAGAGGATACACACTTTCAATACCACATATCAGTGCTCAACCCACAACTGCCTGACAGTGCCTGGCACAGTCTATATATCAAACCATGTTTTGCACAGCAACAAAGATAAACCAGTATGTAAGACTATGCAACAGTACATGGCACACTCTATGCGACACAATGCACCACCTAGCCACAGGAGGTATATATCAAGCTAATGCATAAAGAAATATGTAATCCATTGCAATGATTGTAAAGTCCAGTTACAGTATTACCAGTATACCACACTAGTCGTTGATGGCAAACCCCTCCCTAACATATGTGCACATTCATTAATATAGGTGGCATACTGCTGTACTAGACTATACATGTTGCTAGATATGCACTTATATCCTGTAACACACATATGACTGAGGCTATGGTACAGGCATACCCACACACACATCAGACATACATACCAGACACAAAGGTATGGCAACCCAGATGACCTTTACCTGTGTACAATACAGTACCGTGTGTCAGTAGTTACAAAACTTTATGCCTGAGGTATGTAATCTGTGAGGACTACAGGGAACACATGTGGTTCCAAGAAATGTGGACATACACCATACTGTGCTGTTTAGGCATACAGCTTCAGGTAGTACTATAGTTCATACAGGAGTTGGATTCACCAGCAGTAACACTCAATAAGCATACATGTACTGCTTTAGCCTACAATGGGACACCATAGTCGACACCAAGGGACTATGTCAGACTGTATGGCATACTGCTTTTTCTGCCTAGCAATAGCATACACATCTTTTGCTGGGATCACAGCTAGGACACATAATACCATGACAGAAATAGTTTCCCACTAAGCTATCACATATATACAGAACTCTGACACATTCACCAACACATTCACCATCACACTCAGTCAACCTCACATAGCAATTATTGCAACAAGTACATGTGGGTGTGTATCAGTTCATAGGTAGGTAATAGGCTATTGGCCCTAGTGTCTATAGAAGTCTAGCCATACGCTACCCTGGCCTTTGACACACAGGTAATTTCATTTCACATGGCCCTGTCAAACAGAGCCACAGAGGTGATTCCCAGGATGTATTTCCTATCTCCCATACAATCAACAGGATTATTTATGACGACTGCTAATTAGGAGCTTTGTTTGCTATTGATAGGTGGTTTGTTCCAGAGTATGGGATGTCTCTGAGATAGGAATCTATCTCTCCAGCATGTGCTGTTTATTGAGGTCACAAGGTTTAGGTCCCTAGAGCGTGTACCTCATAGGGATTGTGATCTGTTTACATGGAGCATGTCCAACAGCTCTGGGTTTGACATAGCTTTGTATGTTAGGCAGAGGTCACCTCTGGGTAGGCGGTATGTGACACAGTCTAGCTGTGGTTTTGTGAGACGGTCTGCATAGGGCATCTGTTTGAGGCCGGTATTACTCTTTGTGAGGTATGTCTGTGTCCTTTCCAGTTGCTGTAGATGTCTTGTGAGGCACATACCACATGGGGCATTGTACTTTATAATGGGTTTTATGTGTGATGAGTAGAAGGGAACACTGACCTATATTTCCCTGGATGACACACCTTTTGTGATGACGTGTGCCACGTAGACAGATTACATGACTAGTGTGGAATTGTGATTATCAAAGGGGAGACTACTGTCCACCTGTGTCCCATGGTCTCTTATCACACCTTCGGTGTTAAGTAGGCTACCACCTATGTGGTAGTTAATGGGTACAGAGTTTTTGCAAGAAGAGATGCCAATGCAGTGTCAACATTGAGCTTGAGTCCATGGCTTTGTTACCAGGCATCTGTTGCAGTAAGTATGACCCTGTCTCTCTCTCTCTCTCCCTCTCTCTTTATACACACACACACACACACACACACACACACACACATATATATATATATATATATATATATATATATATATATATATATATACATACACACATACATATAAACATCCATTGGTGTACATATAGATATACATATAGGCAGATATACAGTCCACCTTTCATGGTGGGAATATCAATTATGCGAAGGTTGTGAGGTATACAGTTATGTCATAATATTGCACAGTGTTGTGCGGAATGCATTGAAGGTGTTCTCAGCCCATGTAGCTTCAGCAGGCCTCACTTGCTGCAACACTGCAAACCTGACGAATCATGTCCACAGCGTTTAACCACCAAATGCCATATACCAGCACTGTATGCTGTCTTGTTTGCCACACACTACAACCTACATGGAAATATGCACATAACAACCTTCAACAACATATATGTCCACCCTTTACAAACAGTTGCAGTATGTCCCTTGCTCTATGCACATGTACAGATGCTAATATATCTGACACAGATAGATCTCTCCGTATGTGTGTGCCATACACACACAAGATCCACACTGTTGTAAGTTTGTGTACCTCATGGCTGACCTGTTGGGCCTTGCTGCAACATGAACAGGTGTCACATGTGAGCACACAGTAATATTAGAGGGTGTATATATAGCTGCAAATGCTAGATTAGCATACTAGCCTGGTACAGCTGCTGCCAATGCTAAGCTACACGTTAATATGACTATCATGCATTTGTTACTCTGTCAAATCCATGGTTATATAACTGTATGCGCTACTCCCCCAAACCGACATTGTACACACTACTGTACAGAACATAGATAACATGGATCAGATGTTTGACATTTAATGCTGAATTACATATGGCACAGTCATATCACTCTGCACACAGCTACACACTGATTTCTCCATGACAGTAGTTATGCAGGGCATCTGTGCATAGATACGTACTGCTACCACATATGGATGATTCAAACTATGTAGAGTACTCTTCAAAAACATCTACTACATGCCATTAAATACATATCTGTTACATACCTTTCCTTTGTATGTGTTTATAATTGTCAGTTCCATGTGTTTTGTAATTTGTTTATTTTTAAATATCTTATTTTTTTTCAATATATTTTTTTATATATTTTTTTCAATATATTATTTTTTTCAATATATTTTTTTTATATCTTTTGTTTTTCTGTTGCTGTAGTCTGTGTGTGTCTCTCTCTCTCATTCTCTCTCTCCGTACCTGCAATGAAATGATTGCATGTGTGGACAGCAAGTACAGCCTGCTTTTATAGGTATCTGCACATGTGCATGTGATGGCTTCTGCACGAATTGGTGGCCACCATTTGGCAATTGCATGCAGCCTGCTGTGTGGTACTTGCAGTACTCACTGTCATATAAACCCAATGCTATAAATTGCTAAGTCAGGTATGCATAGCCCATTCAGCTTTCCAAAGTGGGGACCATGCTTGTTTGCTGTGGAAACCGTTGTGTAAGTCAGAAGGTTGGTATACTTCTTATATATGATGCTAGGGGTGTAGCCAGTGATTTGAATGTTGTTCTCAGACCTGAATGTTGCCACTTCCAGTACACAGTTGTCAGTGTAGAATTGTACTCACCCCTACAAATGCTAACACAAGATACATGGGAGTATGTAGCTTCTTTTCTACTTATACAATTAGCTGCCATACATACATAGTTATTGAGATGTTTTCATTTGGCACATGAACTGTTTGTGAACTGCTATACTGTGAATATTAATGTACTCACTTCTGTACCGTTTGTGCTTTTTTTTTTGTTGACATTAGCACAGGATGCTCATGAAAACTGGACAATTCCAGTACTGAGTATGCCTACCTACATCCTTGCTGGACCTTGTTCACACAGGTATTTTGCTCATTTGGGTGGGGATTGTCCTGCTATGATACTGCAGGAGGATTGTAAAGTGCTGCTGTAACATTATTTACTGCTAGAATGGCTGGTTCTGTTATCACAGTCATGTAATGCAATTCCACAATAACTGCTGTGTATCTAATGTGGCTTAGTGGTACTTCATGCCGTCTAGTGTGTCCATGGTCCGGGGTTCAAGACTGATAGTGGTCTTTTATTTTGCTGCTGAGCAGAACAAGGGCCCTCACATGCAGGGTGACTAAGGCACTTTTAAGCAGTTGTAAGTGGGTTTGCACGGGTTTGCGTGACGATTAGCAATACTTAGCTAAGCGCACACAAGCGCACACTCGTGCAAACCTGCTAACTACTGCTTTAAAGTGTTTACTCCCACTAACCCCCGCGCTCATTTCTTTGAAAGAAAAGAAAATGGGGAGATAGGACTGTGGTGAAAAAGGGGCACAAAGAGGGAAAGACAGTAGGGAAAACAGCTAGGGATGTGCAGGAAGGGAGTAGGGAAGGTCCATAGCTGCCCATTTCTTTAACAGCAACAGCTGTGCATATACTAGAAATTTGGTGGGAAATTTTAAACCTTCTACCCCTGAGAGAGGGGTGAGGACAACAAAGTATGTTGTACTGCCAATTAAATTTCAGTTTATGTGTCCAGCGGACATGTGTGCAAAATGGGCAGCTATGTATGGGGCGTAATTTTTTTGTGGGAGCAGATTGCCCATTATTTTTTTTCAGGTGAGAGTGGAATGTGTGTTGGGGAAGTAGGTATATTTCGGGAGGTAGGTTGGGGAGGTAAACACACAAAACAAACAAGACGCATACAGGGGCAGAATATGACACATGGGGTGGGTGAACACCATTGATGGGGAAGGATGTTTGGAAATTGCAAGCCCATGAGCCCACAGATGGCAACAGTGGAACTGAGGTCCCCACTCATGGGCAGTCACCACTGCATCTTCACAGCCCAGAGGGTGGCTGTGCTGGGGGTTGTGTAGGAGGGGCAGGCTCACCTGTGAGTTGCACCACTCTTGCCTTGAGCTGGCATAGAGGATCAGCGACTGAACGCTCGATCTCCCTACGTACCACAGCCCGGACTGTTCGGAGGGTGATAGGTGGCCCTCCTCCAGCCACGCTTTCACAGGGTGGACAAGCCCCATCCCCTGCAGCGCTTCCACCCAAAAGTGGCACAGGGCCAATGGAGGAGGAGGTCCCGGGCTGGGCACCAGACCTGCTGGTGCCAGGTGCCATCGCCAGCTGAGGTGGGAAAGGTGGGTCCGCTGGGACCAGCCTTCCCATACATTCTATGTTTAGGAGGATTTAATGACAATATGGGCTAGTAGTAGCCAACAGCATTCCAAATTAGTTGTAACAGCATGCAGTAGTATTCCTATTAACCCAACACACCAGAGTTCTAACAGTTGAACAGCAAGCATAACACATGCATATATAGAACAACAGTGGACTTTCCAGCAGCATGCAGGATTGATTGGTGGTAACAGGCCACCAAGATTGTAGTATGTGAACAGGGCACATGCATCAAAGTAAATGCAGGTATTTATAAACCAGTAGGACATATGTCCGAACAAATGTTTTGAGATTAGACATACCCATTGAGGTGTGGAATTGCATTGTTTATGCACATACAATAGGGTGTAAAAAGATACCTCCATTAACAACTTATATATACTTATAGTTTACACTACATTCTTACTGACTGCAGTTATATATCTCCTACATGTATTATTACACTAGGCAATGTCCATTAAATTGTGAAATGGGTTTTGCTAGTTCTTTATATACCTGATCTGTATCTGACATACAAACTGTCCAGGATGCAGATGTTACTGCTACGTATTTATATATTTCATTTATATTTATATATCTACATATCTGGATGTGTTCAGGTGACATTATCAGGTATATTTTAACAGCCCCCTACATTTCTAGCAGCACACTGACATTTCTAGGGAACATAATAACAAGCTACTCATGTGCCAGATTAACCTGTACATGCCGGCCATGAATCGACAGTTGAGGACTGCATATATGCTTTACAGCTACTGGCACTCCCTTCATCCACTTTATATGGGCCTACCCAAGTGTGGGTTGACTGCGCTTAATACAACAGTACTATTTCTATTATGCAAGGGTACAACAACATATCAAAGAAAGTGACATGGACACACTCCAGGAAATATACCTTTATTAATTACATTACACACTTTTCTAGTGGCTCTCTCTTTATTTGATATATCAGTGCATGCAGAAGACTCTTATTCAAGACATATTATACCTTTATTAATGGGTTATGACACCTTTTCACGCTGTCTCACTTATTTTATATCACAGTACATGCAGAGAAATTATTCAAGACTTAGTATATCTTTATTAATGGGTTTCAACACTCTTTTTCAGGCTCTCTCGTTTATTTTATATAACAGTACATGCAGAGAAGTTATTCAAGACTTATTATACCTTTATTAATGGGTTACAACACCTTTTCACGCTGTCTCACTTATTTTATATCACAGTATATGCAGAGAAATTATTCAAGACTTAGTATACCTTTATTAATTGGTTACAACACTCTTTTTCAGGCTCTCTCACTTATTTTACATAACAATACATGCAGAATAATTACTAACCTGCCTGGTGGCGCAGCCTTAGCAGTCTATCTGCATAGGCTTGCTGATTCGCAGCACGGACAGCTGCAGCTGTGAAGTAAATGAAGGGATATTGAGACATGCCTATCCATAATATAGACTACAATAGCAATTCTTACATACTTCATTCCATGTCTACATACTGAGTAGTGGGGCATTTTCCATTTCATGGGCCTCCTGTATCCACTGGTTCAGTCAGTCCTCCTTTCATCTCTTCAGGTCTGAGTAGTGGTGTCTGACCTGCTCACCAGTCCGAGGGATGCCTGTGGCACTGGTGAGATCATGTGCTAAATGATTCCAGGCTTCCGCTTTGTACTCAGTGCCTTGAAACTGGCCCTGCAGGAGTCTTGCATCATGATGATGGACGAGGAGCCAAACCATTACTTTTGACTCCTCAATGCCCCACCGTTGCACTCGAAAATGACAGCCCTCTCCAACACCGGCCATGCTGACTGCAGATGGGAGCTACAACTAGTTATGGCAATTATTCCTGCCTATGGAGCTTAAATATGCCTCATTTCTCGCACTTATTTGTGATTGGCCGGTTTTGAAAAATCTCAGCTAAAAGCAAACCTGCTTAGCAATGGGTAAACTTCCATTGATATGTATGAGTGTGTTGGAAGTGCATCCATATGAAAAGCTGTCATGGCTTAGTGGTTTAGTACTGTGATTATGGTGCATAGTATCCCGGATTCAAGGCCTGTCATTGCTTTTTATTTTACTACTGGCCAGACCAGCTGGGAGGTGTGGCTGTGTTTAGCCGACTTTGCTCAACTTTGCCCAACGTTGCTCGATGTTGCTCTACGTTGCCCAACGTTGCGCTAGTTAGCGCAATGTGCAGCCCTGCACAAACATTGTTTGTTTGCGCTAGTTGGCACGATGCGCAGCTACGCACAAAGCCATTGCGCTAGTTAAAGCAGTGCTAAGCTATGGGCAATTATTCTTAAATGTGCTTAATACTGGTAAGCTTTGCTTAGCAGTGCTATACATTGCTTAAGATACGTTACTTATTCATTCATCAGTATGCATGACCATTTCACCTTCTTATATATATATATATATATATATATATATATATATATATATATATACATATATATATAAAATATAGTTCACTACTACATAGGCCATTTCAATGCATTTTACTAAAATTTAAAAGGTAAATGTCAGGAATTATTTTTATGCACAGATTTCCTACAGAAAATGGAAAGGGGAATGGTGGTACTCGAACTGGGAATGCCTCTTCTTTGTGCAAAGGCTCTACCACTACGCTATTGGGCTTAATTTACATATAAGTAGTTTATTATCCTCTTCGATGTCTAAACTGCTAACTGTAGCTAAGCAATGGGCAAACCCACACACACACGAGCAAATACGGGCAGCTATATC
Source organism: Protopterus annectens (assembly GCF_019279795.1). Lineage (NCBI taxonomy): Eukaryota > Metazoa > Chordata > Ceratodontiformes > Protopteridae > Protopterus > Protopterus annectens. Next base: position 143,262,986 of record NC_056736.1, on the reverse strand, counting down.
GGGAATAATAAAAAAAAAAGTTTTACATTTTATTATATTTGTACAGGGCTTTAGAATGTGGGGGAGTGTAGTGTTGGGGATATACACATTTGAGCGGACTCACTCATGTCTGGTGACATTTGGATATTTGGACTGCTCGGCAGTCTGACACGCCCCCTGCACTCATGCACGCTCCATGTTAGCCTTAGAGTTGAGTCAGTGCACCCTCATTAATATACATGGCACTCTGATATCATACTCTTAGGCTGCAGTTTCCGTGTAAGGCTTATTTAGTCTAAGACTGAGGATTACTGAATCCTGGCCATTCTGTTTATGTGAATGTTTCTTTGCTGGAATGAGCCTGTGAAAATCATTCTCATAACAATTACTGGAGTAATTTAACTCCTGAAAACTGTTCGCCACAGACATATTCATATGGCAGTCATGTAGTACCTTTGAATAAAGTTTCTTCTTGAGCTGTAGTTTTTAGTTACAGGCAGTTTTATAACACTTGAAGTGAAGTTAGCACATCTCCCCATTTTATTTTTTTTTTTTTTGAATATATAAGACAAAGCTATGATTTTAGCTAGATTTTACTTTTCTGCTGCTATAAAGACTAAGAAAATTGATGTGCAACTTAAACAGAATGTCAAAGAACAGCACCCATCACAGGATTTAAGAAACCTTTCTTGCCCCTACCTAGCAACAAAATCTTATATCAAAGGATATCAATTAGCAATGCAAGTCCACTTGTAAAACTAAGTAAAGGTCTTCAATAAATCCTGGCAATCAATAATCACGCAACAAAATTTCTGAGGCAGTACCCTTATTTAGAGCTAAAGCAAAGTTCACAGCACAAGAACTCGTACTACCTTTGTGTAGACTATGAATTCTCAAAGAATTTCTTCCTTGACTAAGGCACCCCGTTCCTGTCGAGTCTAATGCATGAACTTTGCAATTATTTTTTTTAATGAAGCAGCTAATGGCACTGGTATACTATTTTCAGACAGATGATCTAGTTGAGTACTTTATTGCATCTTGAATGCCTACCCAGGGGGTTCATTAAAGTGCCTGGCATGAGCTGTAGAAGGCCCTGCACCTATGACATGGTATTTTAAAATTCAAAGGCATGTTAACCATGATGATTAAAGTCCTCATTATCAGCTAATTTGTATGCCTCTAAATTACAGTTATTAGCGCAATGTACTTATCACTGCTGATCAGCACACCATAGTAGTTCACTGCTATGGTAGCAATGCATAGCCATAGGCACCCCCTCACCCCAGTTACTCTCCCACACACAGACTCAAGTAGACATATAAACACACAGACATAAACGCATACACAAACACACACACACACACACACACACACACACACACACACACACACACACACACACACACACACACACACACACACACACACACACACACACACACACACACACACACACACACACACACCAGAGTCCCCAAAGCTGTCTTTGAGTTGTCCCTGATCCCCATACTAGTGTACATGCTGTAATGGTGCAAAAGCTTATAACACTAACTTGTGTCTAGTGCTTCCCCCAGATCTGATCTCTGTACTAGTTGAAGTGTTATTACAGCACAAGTTTACTGTGCTTGGTGGCTAGTGATTCCATCATACTCTGATTCCCATAGTAGCTGAAGCACTATTATGGATTGAGTGTAGTATCCCAAGTGTCTATTGGGCCATCCTCTGATTCCTGAACTCCTGTTGGTGCCACTTAGGCAAAATAGAATTATCATTGATGACTAGGGTCTCCCCACCCTGATCCTCATACTACATTCATTTTTGGAAGACAAACATGACCCTTTGGCCATGTTCACTACCACAACACAGTAGTGGCCCCACCACCCAGTCATGTTCACTATTGAGGTATGGTGAGGCCAGACATGCTGAGCAATACATCTGAGTAATTTCTTGAATTATTCAGCTTACCTTCCTGTAGGCAGTTCTGAGAGACAGGGCACATGGCTAATTAGTAATGACTCTCTCCCAGACAGCCTCATCAGTAAACAGCATGGTCAGGGAACAACTCTACCTGTTGCTGTATGTCTCCATGCTAGAGAACCATGCAGCAATGTGTTAAAGCTATCCTTCAATTCCCAAAAGGTTATTCCCACATGTACATGATGGAGTACATGTCATGGTACCTTTATGAAGTCCCTCATATGTTATGTGAGGCTATTGAAATGGATGGGCAAAACTGGATCTAACTACTTTCATATGTTGTAGCAGTCAAGTCAGTCAGAACACCGAGCACTTAAAAACATAACATAACACTTTATTGCAAAATTATTAGGTGCTTACGTCCAGAAAGAAATATGGACTATATTAGAATCAAAGCACTACTGAAGGGAGGCACTATATATAAAAATTTAACTTACCTGAAAACTTTTGAAACAATTTAAAACAAACCACTAAAATTTAAAAAGGCTATCCAATAAAAAATAGTAACACAGTAAAAACATTGTAAACTAATAAACATACTGAAATAAAATTGTGAATATATAAAAAAAATCCATAAAACTCATAATACATTTGATCTTAAGTTTAAAATTGGTTGAAGGGAAATGTTTTCACTAATATCTGGACAATGGGAAGTATTCATATTCAGCTGCCCTCTAATTTCTTTGTCTTCCAAATGGGTCTTATCATCTCAGCCTCTATGTTTACGGCCAATCTGGTCTAAAATAGCAAAATTAAATATAATAGAATTGGGGCTACTCAAAAGATGTTTAAAGAGAGAGTTTTAGGGACTTTTTTATAGTAGTATGCTGAGGTATTCTATTTTTGATATTGATAAGTAGAATTTAATTAATGAACTTATGGCCTTACTTTTAGAAAATAAAGGGATCGGCTATGGGGGTAGTTGTTTATCTAAGAGAGTGGTATATTTGACAAAGTGCTTGGATTGCCCAGGATTGTACCTGGGCAAGACAGACAGGGCCCTTAGAAATAGGATATATGAACATTTATATCAAATAGGTAAGCAGAGCTTTAATAATACCCTCTCTAAACATCTTATGAGTAGCCCCAGTTGTATTACATTTAATTTTGTTATGTTAGACCAGATTGGCCATAATCTTAGAGGTGAAGATGATAAGACCCTTTTAGAAAACAAAGAAATTTGATTGCAGTTTAAGTTGAATGGATTCCCATTTTCCAGGTATTAATGAAAATATCTCCCTTCAGTCAATTTTAAAGATAAGGTCAAATGTATTGTGAGTTTTATGGAATTATTTTCATATATTCAGTTTTATTTCAGTATGTTTATTAGCTTACAATGTTTTTACCGTGTTACTATTTTTATTAGATATCCCCTTTAAATTTTAATGGTGTGTTTTAAATTATTTCAACAGTTTTCAATTGTCAACTTTTTATATATAGTTCTTCCCTTCAGTAGGGCTTTGATTCTGATGACGTCTATGTTTTTGCTTGACAAAAGTGCTCAATCATTTTGCAAAAAAGTGTTGTGCTTTTAAGTGAGTAGTGTGCCGACTGACTTGATTGCTGCAAAGCTATTGGCTTTGTTGATTTTTATTTTCTGGTTGTACTTTAGTGTCGCTTCACCTATTATTATTTTATTATGTTTATATGTTGTGTTTGTAAGGGAATTGAATGAGACCTCAAACAGAGTCACACCATTTGAACTGTTGAATGGCAGTTAACCTTGAGGCTTGTTCCATATAGCAAAAGAAACATGAGAGGAGGAAAACACCACCTTTGAAAGTGTGATAAAGCATTTTGCAGATCTGATGAACAGGTTAAGAATTTTAATGCCTAGATTGAAAGGACATATGGGGAAAGCACTAGAAACACAACAGAGAACATAAAATACATATGCTTGTATCAATGAATACAAAACAAAGATTAGATTATTTGTGTTTCTACACTCTGCTGAAAATAAGCTCATTTTAAAACAGTAAGACCATTTTGAAATTGCAGAAAATTTTTAAGTGAAGTAAAACAACTAGGAAAAAGGAAACCAGAACAGCTACATAGCACAAAAGTTCAGAAGCGATGGAGAGAAACCAACATTTCTGCAGCAGGTATACTTGGAATGAGAAGTTAAAGCCCATATAGCTTGTTCTGGTGTCACAGTACATGAGATATTATTAACTGTTATGTGGGGAATATAATTACAATTAAGCACATCATACCTCAAGAGGATGTTTATTTGGTTGCCCATACCTTGGTTTCCTCTTTTCTTTGAGTGTTTGTATGTTAAAGCCCATATAGCTTGTCCTGATGTCAAAGTACATGAAGTATTATTCATTATTATGTGGAGAATATAATTAGAATTAAGCATGCCATACCTGAAGAGGATTTTTGTTTTGTTTCCCATACTTTGGCTCCCACTTTTCTTTGAGTGCTGGGATGCCGTTTACTTCAGACTTTTCAGCACTAAGATCAACTAGTAACATCTTGGGCAAAACTCTGTGTTCACTACCACTGATACAATGTTTCTCCCATGCTTCAAATATTTAATTGCGCTTTGTTCCAGTTTTGTATCATCTTTAAGATTTTGGAATTTGCATTTATTTCTCCCAGTTTAACTTGGATCCGCCTTAGCTGAAAGAGCTAATTGTATCTTATTTCCTCTCCCACTACAGTCTTTGATCTCTGCCAACAGCGGGCTGATAGCAGATCTGAAAGTCTGGCCCAAAACATCATATGTTTGTTCATTTGATCATTAGACTCCACTGCTTCAGAAGTTACTACCATGGAGGCTTAAGAAGTGTTCAAGGTTACCCTCCTTTAAGAATTGTATTAAACCCATCCATTTTTGACATAGGATTTCATGATGACACAGTGAATCAGCTTTTACTACAGATTTAAACTTTTTGCTGTTTGACTAATTTGTTTTCTTTTCTACATTATTTTTTGATTTATAAATGCATACTTAATAGTGTATTATATTTAACCAAATAAATTCAATTTAAATTGGAGATGAAGCTGAGCACAGGAATTAATTGCATTTTTACCTGACTGCAGTTAAGTTATACAGTACGACTGCACTGTTTCTGAAACTGTGAACCTCTGCAAATAATGGAATTTTCAATTACCAACCCTAACGTCGAGCAATCTTGGGTCTAGTAAACACAGTAAAGAGAATGGAGATATACTCACCAACATAACATGGGTTCATAGCTTAAAAGGTGTAGGAGGTCTTGCTCCCTAGCAAAAATGCCCAGGCTTTATTTTGTTGTTAAAGTCAATACATTGAATTGTCAGTTTTATTTCACTGACATTGATAGCAGCACACATGATGTCTTTTCATTGATTAGTAAACATGATAGCCTGAAATTAAACTGCATCCATGAAGAATGAGAACAGCTATTTTTTTTCTGATTTGTTGAAAGCCGCTATCTTCCAAGATATTGAGCAAGGAGAAGATCAATAAGGTCGCATAGGTAATTAGGAAAAAATGAGAATGAAATTTCTGACTTTCTTCATGACTGACCACTTTCTAAGGAGATATAGAACTACTGTTAAAGTTTTCCTTTGCATGTTTTGTAGTTGTAATTAAGTGCTTGACTAACAGAGGGCTTCATACAAGTCTGACTTCTGACACAAATTGAAAAAGGCAAATCAGTGGTAAAAAAAAAAGCCACAGTTATGACCATTTTACAAAGATGATCAACATCATATACAGTTATCTCAGAAATGCCAGTTATCTTGAGTAGGACTGGGAAAAATGATTTACATGTAAATAAAAAGAAATCTTTGCAGTTTTGAAACTTTTCCACTCTCATATAGGTGGCAATAGGTAAATATGAATTTATGTCTTGAAATGAAGAACACAAAATCGTGTTGCACAGGAAGCACTGAGAAGAATTTAATAGGGGAAAATATCTAGAAATGAGTGTGTGGTCATATTTAAATTTATCTTTTGAATCTTAAATTTAAAGGAAGTGACCATGGTACATAATAGTTGACTGCATCAGGAAAGAAAAAAAAAATAAGCATGTTGTTGTTTAAAATATTTGTTTAATATCTTAACCTATCTTTATAAGTATACATGCACACACACACACACACACACACACACACACACACACACACACACACACACACACACACACCTATATTCATGCATGCATTGAGGTGTCATTATTTATTTTAAGGCTACTGAGGCAGAATTACAAAGTTATAAATCACAGCTAAGATGAAAAAAAACTAACAGCAGAACTCAGCACAAAAAGGCACTTATATATGTGAAAAGAGATTACTGTTTTAAAAATATATATTGCATGTGAATTTTGAAGCAATGTTCTGAATGATGCAAGTAGTACCATTGTATTCCAGGTGAAATGAACACCTGAAATGCCATATTTAATTACAGCTTTAACAACAGACTACTGCAAAGAAGTGGAATAATGTTCAAATACTGCAATGCTAAGCAATGGGCTGAATTTGAAAAAAGTCCTAATGTGTATATTCGGATTTAAGTAACTTCTCCCATTTTCCATAGGAAGATGGGGGTATTTCAGACTCCTCGACTCTGTACATTAATTAAATATGCATGTGTGTGTGTGTGTGTGTGTGTGTGTGTGTGTGTGTGTGTGTGTGTGTGTGTGTGTGTGTGTGTGTGTGTCTGTGTCTGTGTTTGTATGTGTACTTGTTTTTGTGTTTGGGAGAGTGGCAGGAGGTATGGCTACACATTGCAGCCACTGCAGTTAACTACACACACACACACACACACACACACACACACACACACACACACACACACACACACCATAAATACAAACAATTGAATATTTTGTATTGCATTTAAAAACACATTTAACATTTGCTGCAAGAAAACCTGGCTGATTACAAGCATGATTATATACTTAAGCTAAAAATACTGAAAATGTTCTAAAACAATAATATAAAATCTAAATCAACCAAGTTCCAATTTAACAAGGTGATGTTTGGTTTCTGGGATTTTTTTTTTATTTCTTAAGGGTAAAGTTCCTTGAGGTACTATTTCAGTAAACAAGGTTTAGAATAAAACTGTACTTGAAATGATAAGGAATGTGCAGTGCACAAATGAACTATTTAATTTGTTCATATTATGAGGTAGCAACCAGAATGTATAATTCCTGAATTTAATTCTAGTAATATCTTTGACTGAACTGCCTTGAGATATAATTTCACTACAAGCATCATATTATTAAAGTCTATGAGTCATAAATTATTGCTACCCACTGCCATCGTTTGGTATACAAAATTTATTCAAAACAAAAGCCCACCCACACAGTTGTACTTCTTGCCTTTTATTAAATTCTTTTGAAAACTAAAATACATCCATTATATGAAGAATTGCCTTGTTGTTATTCCTTAACTAAATTTACAGCAGTATGCCCCAAGATCACAGAGGAATATTTCCATGTTATTGTGGTATGCCTACTTTTAGCAGTTTCCTTGTAAATTTTATTAGTAGCATTATATTCATTTTTGTGACTGTAATATACTTTAAAACTGTTTGAGGACACAAATTATGAGTCTAAAGCAAACATTTTAATCTTAACTGATACTCCGTTATAAGATGTGCCTTAAGGTAAACTACAGGATAAATCAAATTAATTTCCAAGCTTTAAGCAAACTATACTCAAAGTCCCTTTTAAAAACAGTGCAAGAAAAGCATATGTTTTGGATGAATTATTTGTAGAAATCACTTGAAGGCCAAGGAAGGTAGTGTGCAAAAGTTTTAAAGAAGCAACTCTTTTTCTTTCTTTTTTTTTTTAATTATGTAATTGCAGTTGTTTATAATATATTTGCAAATAAAGTCTTCAGCACATTGCTGTCATTCATGAAAGAATCATGTAATGATAACACTTTTAAAATTCTAATTTTCTTTATTACACACTTTTAATCATCAGTTGGTGCATGGTTTGCCATGTCTAAATCTTACTAAAAAAGTTTTTCTGTGATTGTCAGGTATGCTCACACAACATGAATATGCCTGAAACATTATTTCAGTCTTAAGCACAGTTTTTTTCAAAAGAGTTTGAGGCAGGATTTCAGATAAGTGGGCATCATATTGCATAAATGTTGTCATCAACTTAACCATACAGGAAGATCAAAAGTATGGACCATGAACTTCAGGATAGCATATTTTGCCCCTTCCTTATGGCATTCACTCCAGAAAATACAAAACACAATAATGGACTCTGCAATGCTGCAACTAATTTATTATATAATATAGCACTTCACCAAGAATAAAACATCATTATAAACCAGGAAACCACATAACTTAGAAAAATAAAACATAAAATTCCTGTTACTACAAAGGCCCTAATGGCCAGGCTGCATGACAAGCTATTCTGCCAGTATCACTTGTCCCCTTCCAGCCAAGTGGCATCCTTCCCATGCTTCATCAGGCAGCTTGCAATTCCTTGTTCTGAATTTTGAGTGATGCAGGGGGTGGATGGCAGGGAGGAGCAGCCCATACCACAACCTCCCACACATGGTAAGTGCCAAAATGCTGCTGTCTCCCAGAAATAATGGTAAGAGTCCTAGAAGCCACCACTAACTGCAGCCCCATCGCATGCAGTACTGGTTGATCTCCCATGACTCAGAGGGACAAGACAGATTGTGGTGCAAATCTCATTTGTCCCTTTCCACTTTGCATTCTACAGGTTCATAGGATGATACTAGGCTATTGGCCGAGAGCCCCCTATAAGCCTAGCTAAAAATTTCACCCACGTTCCCAAAAAGTCAGCACTTGTTTCCCCTGTCCAGCAGGGACACAGGTGGGATCCCAGGGGTGTATTTTCCATTTCCCATCCAGTCATTTAGGTTGCTGTTAAAGAGGGCTAGAGAGGTACTCCACTTGACATGGAGAGGGAGTCTATTCCACAGATGTGAGAGTCTTTGGGACACAAATCTGTTCCTCCAACAAGTTCTGTTAATGTCACTGACCAGGTTGAGGCCTTGCATGTGGGTTGTGTAAGTCCATCAAGGCTGGGTCTGAGATGGCCTTGTATGCCAGCCACCGGTCGTCTCTAAATTTCTGAGCAGTCTGTATGAAACTGAGTAGAGGGATGGTGCATTTAGCCTATCTGTATAGGATAGGTGTTTATGACTCTGGATTTTCTTGGTCAGGAACCTCTGTGGTCTCTTCAGCTGCTACATGTGCTTGGCAAGGTACATGCTGAAGGGGGCATTGTCCTCAAAAATTGGTCTGATAACAGAAGAGTATGGGGATGTTATGACCTCCTTGTTCCTGGATGAAATACCTTTACTTATGAGGTACGCCATGTAGAAAGCCTTCTGTACAACAGAGGCAATATGGTGGTCAAAAGTCAGGTTGCTATCAACCTGGGTGCTCAAGTCCCTCATGACTGATCGCATGCTTAGTACATTGTTATGAATTTGATAATTAGTGGGGATAATTTTCCCCAAAGGGGATAATGATGCATTTCTTGGCATTCAGTTTGAGGCCATGCTTCTAGCACCAGTTATTAGTTTGGGTAAGGCCCTCTTGGAGGATGTTCACATCACTAGGGGAATTTAAGACAGCACCCGGCTTGCAGTCTTCTGCAAACTTCATCAGCCACAGACCACTGGTTTTGGCTTGCACCTCAGAAAAGTATATCCCAAACAGTAGAGGCCACAAGACCAGTCCTTGGGGTACACCACTCGTTAAAGGTCTACTACTAGAGGTGGCTTCCCTTATTTTGACTGAGTGGGTTCTATTAGTGAACCAGTTAGCTACCCATCTGGTAACATACGGGTTGATGGAGGGGACAGGGTGGGGTCCCTTCAATAAATACAAAACGCAATAATGGACTTTGAGACCTGCTTGTTATAATGATGATAATAATAATAATAATAATAATAATAATAATAATAATAATAATAATAATAGTGCAATACTTTACCAACAATAAAACATCATTATGAAACAGTAAGTTCAAGTTACTACCAAGGCACTATTGACTGGGTCATGTGTCAGACTACTTCTATTCCATCTTGTCTGCTTAGGTTAATAGGTTCATAAGTAAGTACTAGGCAATCAGTCTGCAGACTATTATGAGGCTAGCTAAAAGTTACATCTGACTTCAAGGAGAGCAAGACAAGATAGACAGGTTGAGAATTTGAGGCTGCCCATCCAGTTATCTAGTTTGACCTTGAAGGTAGCAAGGGTGCCACTTTGCTTGATGTGTAGTGGAAGACTGTTACACAACTGAGGAAAATGTTGGGATATAAATCTCTCATACATGTGTGTCTTATTTACCTGCTGATGAAGGTTTATTTCTTTTAACTAAGTATATGAGGTACCATTAGTTATATGAAGGAATATCAAGCCAAATAGGATTGGATCTTTCATGGCTTCCAAACCTATGCACAGATCCAGATCTCCACAGAGGAGTCTGTAAGAGACTGAGTACACGGAAAGGGCTAACCGTTTCTCTTAATAACTATGATTTTTGAGGCCACTGATTGCTACTTTTTTTTTTTTTTTTTTTTTTTTTAGTTATGAATCTCTGAAGTCTCTCAAGTTGCGTGATATGTGCAGACAAATATATACCAAAAGGTACATTAAATTCAGTAATGGGTCTAATCAGATATGTGATCTCTGGATCTCATGGAGATGCCTTTGGAAATTGATGAGCTAGATAAAGGCTTTCAAAACTACTGTGCAGACATATTGGTCAAATAATAAGGAATCATCAATAAGAGTGCTGAAATCCCTTATAACAATGATTTGAGGGTGCATCACCTATATTGTAAGTGAAACTGTTTTGTTTAACAAAATGAACTATGCTACATTTTTTGCATTTAATTTGAGACCATTGTCCTTACACCAGTTGTTAACATGGTCTAATCCAGTTTGGAGCAATTGTGAGTCATTTAAAGATCAAATGACAACACCCAATTAACACTCATGTGCAGGCTTAGTTAACCACTGGCCAGGAGTGCTGGCCTGAAGGTCTGAGAAATAAATGGCATATAGGAAATGGCTGAAAACTAAGCCCTGCGGTACACCATTGGTGACTTTTGGTATCAGAAGTAGCTCTTACAACTCTATTCACATGCGTTCTATCAAACAACCAATTCGCTCTCCATCACACAATATAAAGATTTATATTTGTATTTGCAAGTGTATCAATAATGTCTGCATGGGGAATCATGTCTAATGCCTCGGCCAGGACTAGACATACTGCATGTGCATAACCACAACAAACTGTTTTGGTTTCTTTTTCAAAGAAAGTAATATGTTTGAAGAGGCAGGAGCTTCCTTTGACAAAGCCAAATTGATAAGGGTCCAGGGATAACCCTTCTGGTAGACTGACATCTTCCTTATGCACCTGCAGCAAACTTCCCACTGGCCTCATGAACCTTTACAGATAGTTCAGAATTATTGTGGAGTAATCAAGTAAAAGGATCAGGGAAGGAAAAAGTGTTTGTTCGGGGGGGGGGGGGGTACACAACTAATCAGCTTGTTTCCCTCACTTTTGTGGTTGTAATAATTCACCACATAACAAGCAGGCTTTCAAATTGTTAGCACAAAATTAGCAAATATAAAACTTGTGGTGATTTATTCTTAGTACAGCCCTTTTAAGAACATTAAATGCAACATTATAGTAATAATAGATTCTTTAAAGGTCCAGCTTGTGGTTACAAAAATACAAACCTATTACAGAAAGGTATATCCAATTATTCAATGACCAGATTGGATTCTTATCAGGCAAGTTCCAATGCTCTATCACACCAAAACCCAAGTGAGGTATAGCAGTAGTCACTCTTTGGTTTAAAAATATATGAGCACTGTCAAACGCTGTATAGTAAACTGGTCCTGTGCAAAATAATCTTCAAACAATAGAGGACCACTTAACCAGCAAGCCAGGGAGTATTTATTGTATATTTGTAGATATTACCAAATGGAAAACAGCAGTTTTTACTTAGGGACCTGCCCGATATCATCATACCCTAAATGGACAATAAGGATATGTAGCAGATACGCTCAAATGAAAATCTGATGTAGCACTGGCAGTAAAAGTTTCCAGCTCATGTTGGCAAAACTTACATTTCAAAGATATGAGGATGAAGGCCAGCTTCACCCCTGTTCCTCTCAGAAACTGGGATCTGATGGAAGTCCAGTATGCAGTGAGTGTCCTAAATTCACAATTTCTCAGAGAACATGAAACAAATACAAACCATGAAAAAAGAATAGCAAACACTGTCAGCTCTCTAATGCATAGTTCTGAACCTCTTAGCACACAAAATCTGGACAAGTCAATAAATAATGGGGGGAGAAAGCCCCAAAAATATAGATAAAATTTAAATATTGCTCTTTTAAACTTAAGAAGTTGCTAGAATAACATGTTTTGTATTAGCACACATTTTCTGAAGGATATGACATCTGAAACTCAAATGCATGTCATATTGTAGTGAATTCAATCCTCACTGATTTGCCACAAATATCCAGAAAATCACAAATTTTATGAGGAACAGACAAAACATATGAGGCAAATATCTGGACAGTTGAGAGGTATGCCCTAACATAAAATAAGTATATAAGTGAGGACCATCTATCGGTCCTTCTAATTAATTTTATTGTCAAAAATATGAGGCAGACATCTGGATAGTTGAGAGGCATGTCCTAACGTAAAACAAGTGTACAAGTGAAGACCATCTACCCATCATCTTAATTAACTTTATGGACTGACTTTCAAAGGGCAAGTCTGAGACATGTCCCATCTTTAATGAATGGGATGAATAGCCCTCCTATGATATACCCTGATAGAGCAAAGCCTTGCATAAACTCATATGCATGTCACTGGGGCATAACTGAATACCATTTAGAAAGGGAACAAAAATAAAACTGTGTAAATGATAAGAGTGAGAAAACTTCTGCTGGGAAAAGAATCAATGTAGTGAGGGAAGTAAAGGGACATTAAATCTGCTCAAGGTCACTTTCTGGCTAATAGCCAATGCTTAATCTTAGAGCTCTAAATCCGTATCCTGATCATGTGGCACATGGGGTATTTTAATCCACCAAGAGTCATGTTAATTCAATAGGTTCCAAAATATAGGCATGAAAAAGGATTGACCAAAGTACATAGACATAATCGGGATAAATTACATGGTCACCTACTAAAATAGTTTTTAGAATGTACTTACCAGTACCAGTAGGACAATGCAAATCAAATCTCATGCCTTGAATACTGCCCCAGCATGTCGAACATCTTTTCAGCGAATTATGAAATATTTCCCAGGGTAAGGAAGCATTTGGCCAATACCACAACTTTGCCCTTTGCCCTACTGTAGTGCGATCTTGGAGTCGGTATATATAGTTAGGGGGTGTGGGGCTCAAAGCGCCCCGGTAGGACGGGTTTTTATTTTGTGCAGTTTGTGTTCCGGTGTGCCTTTGGCCAAGTGATTTTTACCCTGGGAACAATTTTGTCATTCATTGAAATGATGTTTGATATATAGTGGTCGAAGAATAAAAAGTTTGATGAATCAAATGTTTGTTTAAGTGTTATAGACCCGGTGCGAGCCACTGCTCACACTATTTTCATGTCCAAGGTGAAGAAGAACCATTACTAAATATGCATTCTTAGAAGATGACAGTCCTATTGCTAAAATTCAGATTTATAAATGTATTCCATAGCATCATCTAATGAGGATCATACTCTAAAACACTTCTCCCTGATACCTCTGTTGACTGATGACCACTCTGGATAAGATTCTGCATAAGAAATATGGTGAATTAGGCATAACTCGCCTTCCTTATTTTCAGCAGCAATCCCAACAGGAATATTCTAAAAGCTTTAAAAAGAGAGGAATGAAAATGGATCTGAAATTCTACCTGTAGCCACTTCCATGTACGGTAAATCCTTTTTAATTGCCTCTGTGCCTCTTATGGAAATTAAATTTCTACTTGCTAAAGTCCCATCTGAGGCAATGAGATTTGATGGAAAAGCCTAGAGTAAATTCTTGCTGTAAATCTTTCTTGATCTGTTGATCTTAATAGTCCTTTAAATATTTAAGGAGGACATCAACTATAATGGGGGAGTGGCACAAGAGTCTGCTAGAAGCCCTGAAATAAATTACCTTTTTTGGCATCATAAAAAAGGCTTACCACATTCTCCTATAGAAACAGATTTTACCCAGTTCCTTCATTACAGTGAAGTGGTACTTTACTAACTTTTCCAATTCCCTTAAGTCAACATTTCATAGGTGGGTGCCCCCCCCCCCCACAGTAGGAATAGACACGTGCAAGTCTGCACAAAGGCCAGGCATAATTGCCAGTGTTATTAAAACAGCACACCTAACTCTTCATTACTATATGTAGGAGCTCTTGGCCTATCCAACCACTTAACTGTATGTTGAAGTGTATTCCACGCTACTTGAGATCCTTGTTTACTACTTGTAGCTTTCTGAAATGCTGTCATACCATAATCAGGAGTGCTTTGCTGATAATTAAACAAATATTTAATTAGATGTAGAGATTAGGAAGGTTGCTTCTGAATGACCAGTGTCAGAAAGTGTATAAAACCAGCCACCAATTTATACCAGGATTTTGCTTTTCAAGTTACTGGGTTGGCATTTACCCAACACTGCCAATTCATTTAGGAGGTCCTCAGCTCCCAGGTGACTTGCATTCACAATACCTTGTATCATTGCTTGTTCAAAGAAATCAGAGATGTCAAAATAATTACCCCGCCAAATCTTCTCCTTAATAGAATACAGAACATGTGCATTGATTACAGATCCTTGTTGAGAGGTAAATGTTGCCTGCAACTATAAGCCTTGCCCATTCCCAGAGACACTTAATAAAGGGGGGGTCTGTATCTAGCTGCTTCTCACACAAATGCTGGACTGGGGACAATGTAACATTATCATCTGCTCTAATTAAACTTGCATTGGTAGGCTCTGTACTTAACTCTAATGAAGGAGGGTGACACTTACCTGCCATCAGTTCAAATAGCCTTGAGCTTTCTTCATTGTTAAGTGCATCATGCCAGCTCTCTAAGTACTAATATACTTGCTGATTAAGCCCCTCACTAAAACAGTGATGATTTTTACCTGGGGAGGTCAAAATAGATATGTTCTCTTCAGTTGGTATTCCAGAATACTTTCTTGCTTTCTAGCTGTCTTTGCCTTCTTGGGCTGCTTCACCTGTTGCCTGTTGTCTAGTTTTCTTCAACAAACTCCATGGAGCCTGTATCAGCTGAACAATGTTGGCAGATGGCAATTCCTCAAATAAGACTTTAACTTCTTCCGAAATCATAAACCCTTTGTCATGGATGACATTCTCCTAAAAGAAAAAGAAAATGAGAGATATACTGATTGAAACACATTTAAAAAAATCTGAATTTTGTTTATACATATACATATATATATATATATATATATATATATCTATATATATATATATATATATTTGTATATATGTTTAAGCAAGTTGCATCATGGCCATGGGTACCCCATTTGACTATTCTTATGCTGACTTACTTATGGACCCATTTGAATTTTTATATGTTTATAGTTACTAATTTTTAAGGATATATTGCGGATATTATCAATTTACTGATGACATACTACAGATTTGTAGTGGTAACACACATGGTCTCCTTACCCTGGAAATATTTTTTTGCATATGAAGGTAATAATATATTTGGTTTGAAATATACCCATAATATACAGATGGATAATTTAAACTTATTGGATTTGTTATTATAAAGAGATTGTAATACAATTTGTACTAAGTTGTATAGGAAGCCCAGTAGTACTATTTTATGATTAAATTGTTCTAGCTTTCATCCTGCACATAACTTGAAGTGTTTGTCCTTTGGAGGACTATGAGGACAAAAAGGTTATGAACAATGTACAAGATTTTCTGGAAATACAGATCCACAGGACAAACCAGGTAAAAAACACGAACTAAAACCATTGATAAGCCCCAAATCCAGGAACCAGCAGGGCAAGGCTACCCACAGTAGCATAGCCAAAGGCACAGACCAATGTTCAATCACTAAAAAAATTGCCAAGACTGGTTAATCAATAGAAACACTTTATTCAAACATAACCACAAGCCCTTTCATCTCTGTCAGTTCAGAGAATTTATCAAGTTGGACTTGGCAACATTTTTAGTGATTAAACATTGGACTGTGTCTTTGACTATACTACTGTGGGTAGCCTTGCCCTGCTGGCTTCTGGACTCTGGTTTTATTTTCTGGAAAAAGCTGAAAATGGTGACCATGTTTTTGTCAAGGGGATATAATCTGCATGACATTAAAAATATATTGGCAATATGTGATCATAATGTAGATCTAACGCATGAGCCTTATTATTATTATGGCCATAGGACACTAAATTATGTTTTTGAAGCTCAGCAGTTCTTTTATTTTTTGGAAAATAAACAGTGAAAACCACTTGGCAGATTTTCTATGGATACTGCTAGCCATTAGAAATATTTTGAATTTTCTTTGTCAGATCTGAAGTGCACCTTTGAGACCTTTATTGAAAATGGATATTTGTCTCTATAATAATTCTGGTTGTACTATATATATATATATATATATATATATATATATATATATATATATATATATATATATATATACATATGTATAGTTTGTATTTTAGAACATTTTCTAATATTAATGGTAACAAATTTCAGACTACTGGAATCTTTTACTGAGAGTCTGAAAAGGTGGTTTATGCCCTGAGATGTTCTTGTAACTTGGTTTACAAGGTGAAACCAAGAAGAAATACAAAATTAAAAAAATGAATTCTGAAACTTCTCCAGGACATTAATACTACAGTCATGTTACTGTTTATTTTTTCATGACTTTCATTGAAGGTGTAGTGATGATTTATAAACAATCGTTTTATGGCAGCTTAATGTTAAAACAGAATTTTAGAAAGAAAGGAAGCTTTACAAGTAATGAAATTTTGGATCCTGAGATCGAGTGGTCTGAACACTGATGGTAATTGCAACATTTTGATTTAACTTTATAACTGTTTAATTGCTTGTTAATTTGTAATGATTGTAGTATATGTTTTCTTTTTTTACTTGGTTATAGCTTTAAATGTCCTTTGACTAAGGTGCTAAGTGACTAAAAGTGCAATGAATATTTTGCTAAATATACTATTTTTTATATATTTCATATATATATATATATATATATATATATATATATATATATATATATATATATATATGGGTCCCCTTCACATGGTCAACTTTTCAGAAAGTCGACTTTCATATGGCTGAGACCATGGGCCGGATTCACGAAACCTCCATGTAAGAGTTAATATGTCTTACACGGAGGCTGCAGTCTAACGGTATGATGTCAGCATGCCATGCATATTCATGAGGGCATGCTGAATCATACCCTAGGCTAACACTGTCCATGTAGGAAAGTAGGGGGCGTATCCGAATGCTGAGTTCTGCAAAGGGACACACCCCCAGAAGAGTCAGAGTCCTGAAAGTAAACACCCACGAGCGAGTCCGCGGAAATGTCAAGGAACACAACACCAAATGCCCTCACAGACTATAAATCCAACTGTAATGTAAAACGTAAAAATAGCAGTTTAAATTTTTTTTTTATAATTTCCAAAATGTTTGCCCGTAGTTGCGCTCATTTGCGTGGGTATGCCCTCCGCTCAGCTACAGTTAGCAGACATTGAAAAGCATATAAGATCTAAATATGCAAATTAAGCCAAGTAGCAATAGCGTAGCGGTAGAGACGTTGGCCAAAGAGGAGGTAGTCATGGTTCAAGCCCCCACAACATCATTTTCCATTTTTATTTAAATAAGCATGAAACAATCTCCTGACGTATGTATATGTATATATATATATATATATATATATATATATATATATATATATATATATATAAAAAACTATAATTTTAGTAAAATGTAATGAAATGGGACATGTATTTTTGAAGAAATCCAACATAATAAGATATAAAAAAGGATCATAATTGCCCATAGCTTAGCAAGGCTTTAGCAAGCTGAATATGGGTGCCCGTAGGTGAGCAGCACTTTAACAAGCTTAATATGAGTGCCCATAGGTGAGCAGCGGTTTAACAGGTTTAATATGAGTGCCTGGAGTTGAGCAGCGCTTTAACACGCTTAAAATGAGTGCCCGTAGTTCAGCAGTGCTTCACCCAGCATAATATGAGTGCTCATAGCTAAATAACGTGTTACCCAGCGTAAGCCATTTGCGCAGAGCTGCGCAGCGCGCCAACCAGCTTACCGTCGGGCAACATTGGGAAAGCTGTATCAAAGCCGCCTTTACACAGACACACCTCCTAGCCTGTCTAGACAGTAGTAAAATAAAAAAAAAGAAATGCCCAGGGTCTAACCAGGGATACTGTGCACCATAGTCAAAGTGAATCCAGTAAAGTGACAAGTAACCACGGAATGAAGTAAATAACGTTAGCACTTTTATTAATACAAAAGAACTTTCGGATAGCCTTGTAGCCCTCCTTCTTCAGACAAACAGAAGTATGCACACCAACGTTGTTTAAATACCAACTAAATTAATCAATTCGTGACCTCATAATTGCAGACTTTTCATTATAAATGGCCGCATTCACTTAAATACATAATAAAAACCATAAAAAATGCATTGCACTTTATAATCATGCACATATGCTCAAATATACAAAATCATACTTAAGCATTTTATAAACTTTAAAATATATAGTATCTAATTATAAATGTAACTATAGATATAACTTATAATAAAATAAAAATAAGCTTTATTGCTCACCAAAATTTTAAATAGATAGTATTTGTGTAAAAATAATAATATATTATCAATTAAAAAAGCATTGGGCTTAGCATAAGAGATGGTAAATAATTTAAACAAATAAGAGCGTATTTCCATGTATGGAATTATACTACGTTATGCTTTAGTGTGACTAATTAAAAATAAATAAATTATGCAATTCACCCTCTCCCCCCCCTTTCCCCCCCCCTTTTTTTTAAAATGTATTTACTACCAGTGAAGCATGATGATAAGACTAATGATAGAAGGCTAACTAGTTCCAC